>NC_134363.1:95318047-95618047 GCF_048569485.1 Anomaloglossus baeobatrachus | reverse complement strand
TGATCTGATTATGTGTGCGATCTGATTATGTGTGAGATCGGATGTGTATGTGTGAGATATCTGATGTGTGTGGGTGTGCGATCACTGCAGGTCCTGCCGCTCAGCGTCCGGTGAGTGTGATTGCGGGGTGCCCGTGGTGTATAATGAAGTGTCCTGCAGTATCTGTAACCTTTTTAGCTGCACGGACACTTCATTATTGATCCGCGACTAGGGCTTATTTTCGGGGAGGGCTTACTCCGAAAATGCTGAAGATCCCTGCTAGGGCTTATTTTTGGGAGAAGGCTTATTTTTGGACAAACACGGTATGTAACTATGTAGGTAGAATCTATAGAAGAAAACCAAATGACTGTTTCATCTGTAACTACACTTTGGCACTCTGTGGAGCCTTTTGTTTTCTTTTAGCTATGATATTCTTTTGTATATGTTCTTACTGATTAGCTTGGCAACAGCCTGGGTCTTCACCCCATCCAGTCTCTGCTTGGTATGGAAAGAACAGATTGCAAAAATACATTTGTATGTATTATTTAGCTACTTTTTAATTAACTTTTTTAAATACTTTTTTCTTGTTCAGATTGGAACTGGCTTTACAGATGAAGACTTAGAAAAGCATTACAGTTTTCTAAAGGTAACTGTTTCAGTGCAGTCTGATATATACCATTTTGTATACATATGTTATCCTACAACATATATCTTTTAAGGAAAGACAAAAATAACTCAAGAAATTTAATAACCTGCCACAATGAAGAAAATGATCCCATGGCGCCATCTTATTAGCACAACTTCTGACTGGCTAGAAGTCAGAATTTACATCACACAGTGTCTCAATGCATCTCTGAGAGCCAGAACAAGTCTTTCATAGACTTGTATTGAGTTGTGACCTCTGGCGCTACAGCAAACACTGGAGCTGACAGTATTTCACAAACTGCTGGAGGTCAACAAGAGCATTAGTGATAACAGTTGAAGACACCGGCGGGTGAGTTTAATACCAGGAACAGGGGGATGTGGATTTTTAAATCCCCACCACAGCGGTAAAGTAGAAAAACTGTTGGAAAGGTGCTTTAAAGCTTTTCAAATGCACAATTCTCTGGTGATGACACTTCTAAAGTTGTGACCCCTGCAATCAATGACCTGGCTCAGTGGTATTGTTCTGTCTTCATAACCAGGAACACTGAACCCAGTCACTGGCTGAAGCGATCATGTGCTTTGGTCATGACATTGCTGATAAACTCATGCTGTCAGAGACATCCCTGGAGCATCAGGAGTAAGTAAGGCTACTTTCACACCTCCGGTCTCTGCAATGCGGCACAATACGGCACTCTGCAGAAAAACCGCAACCGTTTTTTTTGCCGCCGGCTGCGGGTTTTTTTGCATAGACTTACATTAGTGCCGTATTGTGCCGCATGGGCTTGCGTTCGGTCCGGTTTTTGCCGCATGCGGCAGATTTAGCCGATGCCGCAGCCGGATCGAACGTTCCCTGCAACGTTTTTTGCTCCGACAAAAAAAAACCGCATCGCGCCGCATCCGGCCGCTGCGGCGCATTTTCAATACATGCCTATGGTTGCCGGATGCGGCGCGATGCGGAAGAAAATCGCATCCGGCCGCTGCATGCGTTTTTTTCCACTGCGCATGCTCTGTAGCGTGCCGCAACCGGAAAAAACCGGACCGGCCGCATGTAAAAACTTATGCAAAGGATGCGGTGTTTTCACCGCATCCGTTGCATAGGTTTCACAGCCGGATTGAGCCGCAGTGCTCAAACCGGATGTGTGAAAGTAGCCTAAAGCCCGCTACACACGCTTCAATATATCTCACAATCCGTCGTTGGGGTCAAGTTGTAAGTGACGCACATCCGGCATCGTTTGTGAGGTATCTGCGTGTGACAGCTACATGCGATCAGGATTGAACGCAAAACCGTTGATCGCAAACACATCGTATCATTCTCTAGAATTGAGCGTTTTGTTGCACGAACCTAGTGAATTGTAACGTGTGACATCCCTCATACGATTTTGTTGTCTGATGCTATGTGCGCAGGTGTGCGCTCTGCACCGCAGCTTAAAAAAGGTCTGCTTCAGAGCGCAGCTGAAAAGCTGCGTTCTGAAGCGCCTCACAATGTCTGTCATGCACTAATCTCTGTCAGTCCGTCACTATCTCTGTCCCTCACTCTCTGTCCATGTCAGTCTATCCCCCTCTCTCATATACTCACCGATCCCCGATCCCTGGCGCTGCACGGCGTTCACACTGCTCCGGCGGCTTTTACTGTTTTGAAAAAGCCGGCCGCCCATTAAACAATTTCGTATTCCCTGCTTTCCCCGCCCACCAGCGCCTATGATTGGTTACAGTGAGACACGCCCCCACTCTGAGTGACAGGTGTCACACTGCACCCAATCACAGCAGCCGGTGGGCGTGTCTATACTGTGTAGTGAAATAAATAATTAAATAATTAAAAAAAACGGCGTGCGGTTCCCCCCATTTTTAAAACCAGCCAGATAAAGCCATACGGCTGAAGGCTGGTATTCTCAGGATGGGGAGCTCCACGTTATGGGGAGCCCCCCACCCTAACAATATCAGCCAACAGCCGCCCAGAATTGCCGCATACATTAGATGCGACAGTTCTGGGACTGTACCCGGCTCTTCCCAATTTACCCTGGTGCGTTGGCAAATCGGGGTAATAAGGAGTTATTGGCAGCCCATAGCTGCCAATAAGTCCTAGATTAATCATGTCAGGCGTCTATGAGACACCCTCCATGATTAATCTGTAAGTTACAGTAAATAAACACACACACCCGAAAAATCCTTTATTAGAAATAAAAACACACACACATTCCCTGGTTCACCACTTTAATCAGCCCCAAAAAGCCCTCCTTGTCCGGCGTAATCCAGGATGATCCAGCGTCGCTTCCACCGCAGCTGCATGGAGGTGACCGGAGCCGCAGCAGACACAGCCGCTCCGGTCACCTCCATGCAGCAAATGAAGACAGCCGTGCGATAAGCTGCTGTCACTGAGGTTACCCGCGGCCACCGCTGCATCCACCGCTGCATCCACCGGTGGCCGCGGGTAACCTCAGTGACAGCAGCTGATCGCGCGGCTGTGTTCATTTGCTGTGTGGAGGTGACCGGAGCGGCTGTGTGTGCTGCAGCTCCGGTCACCTCCATGCAGCAGCGCTGGATGCGACGCTGGATCATCCTGGATTACGCCGGACAAGGAGGGCTTTTTGGGGCTGATTAAAGTGGTGAACCAGGGTATATGTGTGTGTTTTTATTTCTAATAAAGGATTTTTTTCTGGTGTGTGTTTATTTACTGTAACTTACAGATTAATCATGGAGGGTGTCTCATAGACGCCTGACATGATTAATCTAGGACTTATTGGCAGCTATGGGCTGCCAATAACTCCTTATTACCCCGATTTGCCAACGCACCAGGGTAAATTGGGAAGAGCCGGGTACAGTCCCAGAACTGTCGCATCTAATGTATGCGGCAATTCTGGGCGGCTGTTGGCTGATATTGTTAGGGTGGGGGGCTCCCCATAACGTGGAGCTCCCCATCCTGAGAATACCAGCCTTCAGCCGTATGGCTTTATCTGGCTGGTTTTAAAAATGGGGGGAACCGCACGCCGTTTTTTTTAATTATTTAATTATTTATTTCACTACACAGTATAGACACGCCCACCGGCTGCTGTGATTGGGTGCAGTGTGACACCTGTCACTCAGAGTGGGGGCGTGTCTCACTGTAACCAATCATAGGCGCTGGTGGGCGGGGAAAGCAGGGAATACGAAATTGTTTAATGGGCGGCCGGCTTTTTCAAAACAGTAAAAGCCGCCGGAGCAGTGTGAATGCCGTGCAGCGCCGGGGATCGGGGATTGGTGAGTATGAGAGAGAGCTGCTAACTTCAGTTACTCAGGAGATTAGCGGTCACCGGTGAGTCTTCACTGGTGACCGCTAATCAGGACGCGACACAGACACAGCCGCAGCATGACAATGAAGTCGGGTGAAGTTCACCCGAGTTCATTCTGACAGTGCGGCTCTGTCTGTGTCTGCTGTCATCTGCCATTCAGCTCTGCTACATGGCTGTCTGTGTCTGCTGTTAGCGGCCATGTAGCAGAGCTGAATGGCAGATGACATAGTAAAAACGCATCCCACATTACACACGCTTGGCAAGTCAATAAATAAAAAAAAAAAAAGGTGCTCAATGCATACGTCACAGAACACATGATCTAAAGGATCGCACACAAAATTGACCAATTTAACATAGACTACTAACGCTCGTGTGACAGCAAATGAACGACCAACGTGAAATCTCATAGATCCCGTATGCAACCTGGGCGTGTCACATCGCAAATGCGATTGTACAACTAATTGCAACGTGTAAAGTGGGCTTTAGGCTCAATTTGCTAGTTGTAGATAGAAAATTAAAAAAAACAAACCATATGTAAACCTGGAAAAACCCTTTTAAGTTCCAAAGTAGCTGTGCCTCAAAGGTGTAGCCTATAATTTATAGGGGTATTCTCATCTCCAAGATCCAATCCCAATATGTAGTAGGTGTGATAATATTAGCAAATACCTCCAATTAGAAATTTCAGATTGAATTATTTTCCAGCAACACGTCCAAGTGAAAATAAGTTTAAAGGGAACCAAACATCAGGATTTTCCTATATAAGGTAAAGCCAGTACAGTACTGGCACTATCAGGCACAGGCTGTAAATACCATTAGTGGGCAGCTCGGATGTTTAAGCTGTGAAATCCATGTTTATAAAGTTTGAAAATTCATCATGTTTTTGATTGACGTGTGCACCTCTGCTGATAATGTCTGGGCGGGTTATGCATATGATGCGGGAGCGCGCGCGGTCACAACAGGACTGGAGAACAGCTGATTTTACCGATTAGCTGCAGCAGACGATATCGTAGTAGATGTCTGCTGCAGCTAATCGTGGTAAGATTAGCTGTTCTCCAGTTCTGTTGTGACCGCGCTCGCTCCCGTGGTCACAATGCGATCTGAAGAAGCGAGGGCGCATGCGCCACCCTCTCATGCACAATACTAGGTACTGCGGGCTTCAGAAACATGGCGCTGGAGATAAGCGCTATGCGCAGGCACTAACTCCGACGCCGTGTTTCTGAATAGAGAAATTTACATACAGCCAGAGAGAGGGAGGAACAGGCGGCGGGGGGGGGGATCATATGCATAAAACCCGCCTGGACATTATCAGCAGATGTGCACACGTCAATCAAAAACATGATGAATTTTCAAACTTTATAAACATGGATTTCACAGCCTAAACATCCGAGCTGCCCACTAATGGTATGTACAGCCTGTGCCTGATAGTGCCAGTACTGCCCTGGCTTTACACATTTAAAGGGAACCAAACATCAGGATTTTCCTATAAAAGGTAGAGTGCTATGAACGGCGAGAGATACTTGCCTATTACCGTTCACATTGTGCTACAGGTAGCGTTATATTGTACTGCGGCATGCGCGGTGTTTGCGATTATACCTACATGTCATTATGCCAGACTCCCATTTAATTTTTGATCCTATGGATCACATCATATATGGCAGGTAATAAGTTAAAATCCTCTATTTAGTTGCATGTTAATCTGTATCGTTAGCAATGGTTGGCATCAACCATCTAACATAACATTCCTGCTTTAGGTTGCAATGTGGCGAGTGCTGAGAATAACATAGGATTATTTACAATTGCCGTGCATCGTGTGTATTCTGCTGCAGGTCATATTTACTTGTAAATACTTACTTACTTGTACATACTTGTAAAGCGCCATGGAATAAATGGCGCTATAATAATAAATAATAATTTACATCATGCCATGGCATGCGCGTTTTGTTTTGTTTTTTTTCCCCCCTTCATATAGCTGCGAAGAAACATCAATGGGTTATATTGACTGTTTAATATAGTATTCTAGTTTTATATTGCGGATAATTGATCAGTATGTAGAATACCGCAAACAGCATGAGATTATTTTCCAAATGTTGTGCACCGTGCACACAGTGCTGCAGGTCACATTTATTTTTTCCTATGGCACACACAGTGCTTGAATTTTATATCTTCATACCATCATTCCGATATTTAATTTATTTATTATTACCGTGTATTGATTGCGGTCTACTGAGGGTTAAATGAACTTTAGTGATTTGTATGGTGCATTGCAATTTTTTTCTTTTTAGCTGCCATTGTTTTGCTTCACCATAATGCAATTAAATAAACCTGTGGGTTGGTTTAACTGGATGTGTTGTTTCCACCCTGCTGGGGGAGTGATCACGTGTATTTCTATTTATTGTGTGTTAATCCTAGACATATAATGCTCAAATAAGATTCACTTCAGGCTCGAAACGCATAAGACGTTTTTTAATCTGGATGTCCACCTAATCGAGTGTTAGTTTTACTTCATCTGAAATAAAATGACATTTTAAACTCATTTTCACTTGGACATGTTGCTGGAAAATAATTCAATCTGAAACTGCTCTTCTACCTGTCTCCATAAACATGGAGCCCACCTCCTTGCACTGTCTCTGAATAAGGATCCAGACGAACCAACGACTGGGTGAGCTGAAAAATTTTTTGTATTTGCTTCAATTAGAAATGTATAGTTCTCTTTATTAACTATGTCTCTTACCTAATGTGCAGGGCATTGCAGCTTAGGTATTCATGGTTACAACTACAAGCAACTAACTGTCACTATATGAGCGGTTGTAACCATGTATATAGGTAACCATGTATACAATGCCCAGCACATGAGGTAAGAGACATCACTATGTTAAGAAAGCTATCCTACATTTCTAATTGAAGGTATCTTCTTATATTATTATTATTCTACTACATAATGGGATAGGATCTTGGAGAAAAGTTTTAGAGATGAGTGGCGCCAATGTCGTCTCATTTCCACATACCTGCTGATTGTACACTGGTATGTGTAGATGCTACTTGTCACCCAAGGTGGATATGAACAGTGCCAGTCAAAGCCTTTTAAGCTTAAAGGGGTTATTCAGCTTATTTTGCTTATTTTTTTTATTATTTCCCTATTGGGCTACATTGGGGCAGGTAAGTAGATAGTGACTACTTACCTGCCTTGCTGTCAGCCCCTCTTTCCCAGCTCAGAGTGGTCATGTGACCGCTCCTGCCGCGATTTTGCTGCTTCCGGTCATTTCATGTCAACAGGGGCAGGACCATGTTGACATGCAAATCAGTGAACAGCATGTTGCTGCCCTGCTGCTTAGTGGGCAGGTATAGTGCAATGAATACCTGCCCCCCACTTCTCCCGCCCCCTCCCACACACTCCATAGTCTTCCTCCCCTGCCTCCTGTGCCCAGCTACGTGTCACCTGATAATCCAGCCGATTCACAGTGTGTCCAGTTCAATAAGGCAAGGAACAAGAAAGTTGCACACTTGCTTTCAGGGACACTGTCAGCACTGTGTCCCCAGCGCGCTTTATCATGTTCAGTGCCCGACGCCCTTGGAATTGTCTCCCCACTCCCCGTGCGCTCTTCTCTGTGCAGCGTGGGAACTGTCTCCCCCTCCCCCGTGCGCGCTGTATCTCATAAGTATGGAGCGGTCTCCCCCGTGTGTGCTGTCTCCTCAGTATGGAACGGACTCCCCCCTCCTCCCCCTCCTCCCCCTCACCCGTGCATGCTGTATCTCAGTATGAAAAGCTGGCCCGGCGGCTGGCTTTTCGGAGCGATCAGCTGATCGCTCTGAAAAGTCGCCCGCTGGGAGATCAGATGATCGCTCTCAAAAGCCGGCTTTTCAGAGTGATCAGCTGATCGTTCTCTCTATCAGCTGATCGCTCTCGTAAGCCGGTGGCCAGCTTTTGAGAGCGATCAGCTGATCGCTCGGTGGCCGGCTTTTCAGAGCGATCAGCTGATAGAGAGAACAATTAGCTGATCGCTCTGAAAAGCCAGCCGCCAGGAGATCAGCTGATCGCTCTGAAAAGTCGGCTTTTCAGAGCGATCAGCTGATCGCCTGGCGGCCGGCTTTTCAGAGCGATCAACTGATCACCCGGTGGCTTTTCACAGCAATCAGCTGATCCCCGGCGGCCGGCTTTTCAGAGCGATCGGCTGATCGCCCAGCGGCCGGCTTTTTAGCTGATCGCTCTCAAAAGCCGGCCGCCGGCTTGGAGCATGGGGGGCCGGCTGCATTATACATGGAGCATGGAGAGCTGCCAGCATTATACATGAAGCATAGGGGGGGATGCCAGAATTATACATGGAGCATGGGGGGCCAACTGCATTATACATGGAGCATGGGGGGCCGGCTTATACGTGGAGCATGGGGGGCCGGCTGCATTATACGTGGAGCATGGGGGGCCGGCTGCATTATCCATTGAGCATGGGGGGCTACCTGCATTATACATGGAGCATGGGGAGCTGCCAGCATTATACATGAAGCATGGGGGGGGCTGCCAGCATTATACATGGAGCATGGGGGTCTCTGCATTATACATGGGGCATGGGGGGGCCAGCTGCATTATACATGGAGCATGGGGGGGGCTGCCAGCCTTATACATGGAGCATGGGGAGGCTGCCTGCATTATACATGGAGCATGGGGGGCCGGCTGCATTATACATGGAGCATGGGGGGGCCAGCTGCATTATACAAGAAGCATGGGGGGCTGCCAGCATTATACAAGGAGAATGGGGGGCTGCCATCATTATACATGGAGCATGGGGGTCTCTGCATTATACATGGGGCATGGGGGGGGCAGCTGCATTATACATGGAGCATGGGGGGGCTGCCAGCCTTATACATATAGCATGGGGAGGCTGCCTGCATTATACATGGAGCATGGGGGGCCGGCTGCATTATACATGGAGCATGGGGGGGCCAGCTGCATTATACAAGAAGCATGGGGGGCTGCCAGCATTATACAAGGAGCATGGGGGGCTGCCATCATTATACATGGAGCATGGGGGGCTGCCATCATTATACATGGAGCATGGGGGGGCTGCCAGCATTCTACATGGAGCATGGGGGATGCCATCATTATACATGGAGCATGGGGGCTGCCAGCATTCTACATGGATCATGGGGGGGCTGCCTGCATTTATACATGGAGCATGGGGGGCCGGCTGCATTATACATGGAGCATGGGGGGGCTGCCAGCATTAGACATGGAGCATGGGGAGCTGCCAGCATTATACATGAAGCATGGGGGGCTGCCAGCATTATACATGAAGCATGGGGGGGGGGGGGCGGCTGCAATATACATGGAGCATGGGGGGCCGGCTGCATTATACATGGAGCATGGGGGGCCGGCTGCATTATACGTGGAGCATGGGGGGCCGGCTGCATTATACATGGAGCATGAGGGGCTGCCAGCATTATACATGGAGCATGGGGGGGGCTTGCATTATACATGGAGCATGGGGGGCTGGCTGCATTATACATAGAGCATGGGGGGCCTGCTGCATTATACGTGGAGGATGGGGGGCTTCCAGCATTATACATGGAGCATGGGGGGCTGCCAGCATTTTACATGGAGCATGGGGGGCCAACTGCATTATACATGGAGCATGGGGGGGGGGCCGGCTGCAATATACATGGAGCATGGGGGGCCGGCTGCATTATACATGGAGCATGGGGGGCCTGCTGCATTATACGTGGAGCATGGGGGGCTTCCAGCATTATACATGGAGCATGGGGGGGGATGCCAGCATTATACATGGAGCATGGGGGGCCAACTGCATTATACATGTAGCATGGGGGGGGGCCGGCTGCAATATACATGGAGCATGGGGGGCCGGCTGCATTATACATGGAGCATGGGGGGCCAGCTGCATTATACATGGTTGAAATTCATTTTCCGTGTAGTTAATACATGAGGTAACAGGTGGATTCAATCACACCCACCCACCAGGGAACCAGGTTTAACCCATCACTACTCCATATAGCTAGGTAGCATAATAAATAAATAAACTATGTATAAATGGAGATACACTACAGGATCAATTGATCACTATATAATGAAAAGCATTCCAAACTTACCCATAGTGTATAAATGGAGGGCCTACGAATGGTAGTTCAGAGGTGGAGGAGTGACTGACCTTTATCCCGGACGTGCGTGTCGCATATGCTTCAGCAGCGGGGTGCAGGCGAGTGGATGTGCCACTCATCACGCTCCCCATTTTATATCCACATGTATCGGTGACGTGTTTCCAGTGTTGCATCGTTGCTATAGCAGCGCATGCGCGCATGACGGGAGACCCGGAGCTTGTGTCGCGGGCGGAGGAGGGGACGCTGCGCTCTCCCACTGCTCGGGTGCGGCTGCTGCGGCTGCTGCTCGGTGGTGGCTCGAGCGGTGGGCCGGATCCCGGGGACTCGAGTGGCGTTCCTCGCCCGTGAGTGAAAAGGGGGGAATTTGATTGTGGGGATTTGATATTGTCCGTGACGCCACCCACGGTTGTGGTGAGATTGGTGACACCACCGCTGCTCTGGATGGGGATCCCGGGAGCGATGACAGGGAGCAGCTTGGATGTTAGTTCTCCCCTCCGTGGGTAGGGGGGTTGGTTGTCCCGGGGCCCGGTGAGGGGGTAGGGATGGATTGCAGGCGGGTTACGGGGCCTGGTGAGGTGCAGGGTCGCAGGGGCAGCGCTGTGCCGTACGGCACGGTGGTACTCACTCAGCCAATGATGTACACAAAGTCTCCGGTAAAACAAACGGCTGGATGGACGGGTCCCACAGACGGCTGCGGTGTTTCTCCTCCCGGCAGGTTGATGGTGACTGCCTTTCCCTGCACCTGTGTAGTGTGTACGGTTCCAATGGGTTCCCACCGGTAACCCGCTCCTCAGCTTGGATATGTGCCGAAGGAGCCCCTTTTGCCCGCAGACTCTGGCCCTGGGAACTTTAGACTTGGCAGTGACTGTGTTTCCCTCTCTCGGTTGGACTGTTGCCTTCTATCAGGACTTGGCTGCTGGGAAACCCAGGAGGTTCCCTTCGCTAACGGATTTGACAAATTCACGGCGACTCCTAGCCTTGTCGGGGTCCGTAAGCCCCTGCCGGATGGTGCTGGCTTCTCTTTGCGTACCGGTCCGGTACCACCGGGCCACCGCCCGTCCACGGTCCTTACGGCTAGCTCCAATAGGCCACTCCTGCAGACGGTCACCACAGTCTGTCAACCTTGCTGATCCGTCCGGGCCACACACCCGGACCAACTTCAGGCTTCTCCACTGCCACTTCCCTCCTTCCACTTTCACTTCCAACTCTAATCTAGACTTTTCCCGCCTCCAGGACTGTGAACTCCTCGGTGGGCGGGACCAACCGCCTGGCCCACCCCCTGGTGTGAACATCAGTCCCTGGAGGAAGGCAACAAGGGTTTTTGTCTGACTTTGGTGTGCCTGCCCGGGATTGTGGGGTGTGTTGGTGTAGTGCCTGTGACGTCCTGGCTTGCCCAGGGCGCCACACTTGCGTCAGTGCACGGCAGCCCTCACTCCCGAGGCGCACGTCAGAGGGAATTCCCTCGGTGACGTCACTCGACATGCGCATCGGGATTACTAAGGCCGCCGGGTGCCGACACCCGGAAGTCACATCCTACGCGCAGCAACACCGGTCACATACGGGAAGGTTACCACGGAGACCAGCACAAACAAACATAGGTAAGAGATGTCTAATTCATTCTAACATATATGGAGGGAAAAACAAACCACTCATATGCTCACCGCATATAATGAACTTATGGAAATAAATATCAAAGCAATCTAAGGTTGGCCATAATATCGTAATATACACTTATCAACCCTCCAATGTAAATGAATCACCACTCCCATATCAACATACCAACATTTTGGCTTACTAATCACTATATTCATATACAAATTCAGACATATAGAAAGAGGACATATTAACACAATAAAACATCATAACATTTCTGTAGTATCATTAAGTCGAAAATTTGTATTTCATCTGTTCCTCCATCCATATTTATCACAGCTCCAAATATGATGAATAGTGGTTTAACCAATAATTTTGGATAGCAAGAAAATTTGCATCATCTTATGCATTGATCACCACTTTATTTCGTCACCAGCATGTTCCTGGTGTAGATGAGGAGAATGTATATGGAAATTACTATTAAAACAATAACCATAAAACAGGCACAATTAAAAAAGTCATAAGACCACATTGCATAAGACATCTCTATATCCCAATTGGACCACAGCCATATTCGATCATGAATTATTATTTGTCCCAACAAGCACATCCCCGAAATTCTCATCTTTAAAACACCCCCATAGTTATGATTCCCGTTCATTTTGAACTAAGCTCATAACAGTTTACCATACGGGCTAAATACCCAAAGAGGCACCTCACAGTTGAGGGCTCAGAAGAAGGAAGGAAAACTGAGTTTTTCATTTAGCCCCATGGGGGCCATAGTTCCCAGAGTAACTATCCATCGGCACTCCAGTTGGGCCAGCTGCCTTTTTAAAGGAAAGCAAACATCAGCATTTTCCTATATCAGGTGCAGCCAGTGCAGTACTGGCACTATCTGACACATTGTGTACATACCATTAGGGGGCAGCTTGGGTGTTTAGACTGTGAAATTCAACTTTATAAAGTTTGAAAATTAATGCACTTTTGATTGATGTGTGCACCTTTGCTGCTAATGTCCGGGCGGGTTGTGCGTCATGTGTATCCCCGCCCCCCGCCGCCTGTTCCTCCCTCCTTCTGGCCATATGTAAATTTCTAATCTTCAGTTACACGGCGTCGGAGTTAGCGCCTGCGCATAGCGCTCATCTCCGGTGCCATGTTTCTTAAATCCACAGTATTATGGTGCATTAGAGGGCAGTGCATGAGAGGGCGGCGCATGCGCCCTCGCTTCCTCAGATCTGTTGTGATCGCGGGAGCGCGCGCGGTCACAACAGGACTGGAGCACAGCTGATCTTACCCTGATTAGCTGCAGCAGACGTCTGCTATGATATCTATAAATGCATACAGTTGCACTCTGAAAAAGCCAAAAATGTACAAGGGAAAATATGACACTGCATTACTGCAAAAGAGAGATATTCAGTTTATGTATTAGCTAATGCATGTAAGCCCTGAAACCAACGGCAAGGTATATCTCTGTAATCCGGGAACCTAACTTAAATGCCACTATCTAGGTTAAAAACATCCGTATCTGGGCAAAATGCCACTATTTGGACTACAGACCTCCATGTATGGGCAGCTAGGCTCCTGCTATAATGGTTATGAACACAGCCAGGTCCTAAGGCGGAGTGCTCAGTCAGAAAAAGACTCACTAGAAATATCAAAAAACTGACCCGCACATCCAACAAATGTGAACAGGTGCTAACTGAAAAAACATAGTAACTATAAATACATACAGTTGCACTCTGAAAAAGCCAAAAATGTACAAGGGAAAATATGACACTGCATTACTGCAAAAGAGAGATATTTAGTTTATGTATTGGCCAATGCATGTAAGCCCGGAACCAACGGCAAGGAATATCTCTGTAATCAGGGAACCTAACTTAATACCTTGCTGTTGGTGTCCGGTCTTACATGCATTGGCCAATACATAAACTAAATATCTCTCTTTTGCAGTAATGCAGTGTCATATTTTCCCTTGTACATTTTTGGCTTTTTCAGAGTGCAACTTATGACTTTATAGTTACTATGTTTTTTCAGTTAGCACCTGTTCACATTTGTTGGATGTGCGGGTCATTTTTTTTGATATTTCTTGTCTGCTATGATATCGTCTGCTGCAGCTAATCGGTAAAATCAGCTGTGCTCCAGTCCTGTTGTGACTGCGCGCGCTCCCGCGATCCCTCTCATGCACGATAATACTTTGGGCTTCAGAATCAGAAACACGGCGCCGGAGATGAGCGCTATGCACAGGCGCTAAATCAGACGCCTTGTAACTGAAGATTAGAAATTTACATGCGGCCAGAGGGAGGGAGGAAAAGGCGGCGGGGATCCACGTGGATAACCGGTCCGGACATTATCAGCAGAGGTGTACACGTAAATCAACAAGTGCATGAATTTTCAAACTTTATAAAGTTGAATTTCACAGCCTAAACACCCGAGCTGCCCACTAATGGTATGTACACAATGTGCCTGATAGTGCCAGTACTGCACTGGCTGCACCTTTATATAGGAAAATGCTAATGTTTGGTTCCCTTTAAGTCACCCCCCTGATGCCACAGTGTAGAATGTCAATACCCCTGACCTTTTAGTCCTGAAGGATCACAATTATGATCGGTATGGCAATGTCGTGGGATAGTTCTGAGGAGTGACACATCCAAGCATTGTTTGGAATTACAAATATCACGGACATGTTCCCCTTATTCTTGTCCGGAATTGTCGTGGTGTCAGTACAACGTACATCTTTTGGCATGGACAAGTTGCCAAATAAATGACGTATGTGCTGCTACAGGAGATACGTCTCAAAATTTTAAATGTTTTTTTGCCGTCGACAGCGCTAAATCCAACATCTCTAATGATATTCCTTTCCCTGCAAGCCGAGCATTCCCCGCAGGGAAAGCAACCACCCCTCGCTGTTATTGCCCCAGAGGTAGTGAATGGATTACTTGATCTTGCCACGTAGGGGCTATCCACCAAAATGTCCTTGAGGTTCCTCCCTCTTTGAGATGTCCTGAGGGGTGACTTAGGGATAATCCCCGCCAGACATGGGTCCGTTTGCAAAACCGACCAGTGCCTGGACAGGGAGTCCCTCACCTGGTCCCATTTACAATTAAATGTAGAGATAAACCTCAGCACATTTTCGGTGCTCTCTGGGGGGTTGACTTAAAGAGGAGCTGCCCCCTCCGGGTATGTCTGGCTCTTAGGTAGCTTTTTTGATATTACGTTTACTATACCCCCTTTGTAAGAAACTTTCTTTCAAGTCATCTGCCTGCGTCTCAAATCTTTGGTCCGTGAAATATACCCTCCTGACCCTCATGAATTGTCCCGTGGAGACCGCTCTGATCGTGGATCGGGTGTGGGCCGACGATGCGTGCAAGAGAGAATTCACAGAAGTATCCTTTTTGTGAATATGTCTGTAACACAGCATCGTCGCCCACTTCAAATAGTATTTCCAGGAATATCATCTGCCTCTGATGCGCACAATGTGTCAGCCTAATATTCAGATTGTTCTTATTTATAACTCTCATAAACGCATCCAGCTCAGACCTGGCACCTTGCCACAGGAACAGCAAGTCATCGATATATCTTAGCCATAGAACAACGTGGTTGAAGAATAAGTTGTTCTCATGGAGTAGTCTCCGTTCCCACATGCCTAAGAATAGATTGGCATAAGATGGTGCGCATGCTGCCCCCATGGCGGTGCCACGTCTTTGCAAATAGAATCTATCTTTAAAGACAAACACCTTGTGCGTCAGGGCGAATTCCAGGAGTTCAACAATCAGTCCACGAACAGCGCCGTCCCACCCACTACCCTCAAGGAACAGTCGAGCAGCCTCCATTCCATCATTGTGCGAAATGCACGTATAGAGGGATTCCACATCAGCCGTTACAATCCACATATCGTGGTCGATGTGGAGCCCCTCCATTTTGGTTAGTACGTCAGTATCTCTGACGTAAGATGGTAAATCATGAACTAGAGGCTTCAAATAATGGTCCACAAACTTGCAGATGGGATCGCAGATGCCACCAATCCCTGAGACGATAGGACGTCCTGGGGGATTGGTGGCATCCTTATGGACCTTAGGTAGTAGATAGAACGTTGGGGTTTTGGGGTATTTAACAATTAGGCCATCCATGACCTTTTTAGGAATAACTCAGTCGCGGCATGCTCGGTCTAGTATCTCCTGCAGTTCACTATTAAAGGCATATATCGGGTTATTGTCCAGTCTTAGATACGTATTTTTATCGTTCAACTGACGGAAGGCCACACGTTCATATTTAATAGTAGGCCAGACCACCACATTCCCGCCTTTATCAGCGCTCTTAATCACAATGTCCTTCATCTCTTTCAGTTCTTTCTTTTATTGCCATCCTCTGAGCTCTAGATAAATTACCATGTTTTGAGAATTTTTGAATCGCCTTAAAATCCTCAAGTACCAACTTGGTAAAGATCGCTACCTGAGGACATATGGATAAAGGAGGGAATGGGGTCGATCTTGGAAGCAGCCTTTCGGGGAATCTACTCAGGGAACCAGTTTCCTGTTCCCTGAGCAAATCCTCCAAGTCTCTTAATGCCTCTTGTTCAGTAATAGACAATGACATATCCTGGGTGTCTCGTATTTGGTGCAGTCTCCTCAGAACTAGTTTCCGTGAAAACAAATATAAATCCTTAACTGATGTAAAATAATCAAACTTATTGTTAGGGATAAAGGTCAGGCCCAATTTCAGCACCTGACACTGTGTATCAGAGAGAGTAGGGGGGGATAAGTTAATTACCTACAAATTATTCTGTTTCCTTTTGTTGTCCTGGCTGCCATTTGGGGAAATTTCCTTCCTTTTAGTAGCAGTTTTTCCCTTATAATTTCTAGGTATTCCTTGTTTGTCCCATTTCTGGCGATATGACATTCTAGGCCCGCCCTTAGCGCCATCAATTTCAGACTCCTCACCGGACGTAACGTAAGAAATAGAGAAGGACCTTGTTCTATTTAAGCCCCACTGTGGTAATTTCTTTTTATTCCACCTATATACTTGATTTAATTGGAGATCAGTAAGATCCCTCTGAAATGTCTTACTTTTGGTGGTTTTAAGTTCATTCTCCCATTTAACGAAGTCTGCCTCCAGTTCTGAGCTTTTGTAGCTCATTGGCTGGGAGTTCTTTTCTCACAAGTTCTTGTAGGGATTCAATCTCCTTCTCAATTTCTTTTAAGGTTTCACCACTCAATTTAATTAACAACTCCATGAATTTCACAAAGCATTGATTGGCACATTCCTCCCATCTATCTTTAAACCAATCTTTATCAATCAAAAATGATGGGAAGACATGAATGCGCAGGCCACGTGGGATTAACCCCTTGGCGATATACCGTATTCCTCTAAAAACCCTTTATTCCACCAAATCCTCATTCTGCGGTGAAGTAGTTGTTTCAGGTTACAGATATGCAATGTTAAGGTACTGTCACACATAACGAGATCGCTAGCGAGATCGCAGCTGAGTCACCGTTTTGGTGACGCAGTTGCGATCCCGTTAGCGATCTCGTTATGTGTGACACTTACCAGCGATCAGGCCCCTGCTGTGAGATCTCTAGTCGTTGCAGAATGGTCCAGGTCATTTTCTTCAAAGGCGATGTCCTGCTGGGCAGGACACATCGCTGTGTTTGACAGTGTATGACAGGGTCACAGTGACTGCTGAGATCGTTATACAGGTCGCTACTGCGATCTGTATTGTTCTGCATCGCTGGTAAGATCTGACTGTGTGACATCTCATCTGCGACCTCCCAGCGACTTACTTGCGATCCCTATCAGGTCGCATCGTTTTTGGGATCGCAGGTAAGTCGTTATGTGTGAAGGTACCTTAAGGTCTTTGTGACTCTCAGCACCACTCCCCAGGGAATCCTCCTTGAAAACCTCATTAATTAAATTAAGCCACAAACTATCTCGGGCTTTATAATCCATGTTTTTACCACCACAAGCTGTGAAAAACACCGAAATAAACACTATCAAATAGGTCATAGACAAAAAGGGGAAAATACTGTATTTCAATTTCATCATAATGAATTCTATCAAAATCCCCGTATGTATAATATTGTGGAATATACTCCCAGAAGTGAACTAAATACTTTGTGCTAAAAACACGTATATGAGACTTATTAAAGTATAAAAAACAAATTTTATTTTTGAACAAACATACAATATTTAAAATTCATTTTCCATATAGTAAATACATGAGGTAACAGGTGGATTCAATCACACCCACCCACCAGGGAACTAACCAGGTTTAACCCATCACTACTCCATATAGCTAGGTAGCATAATAAATAAATAAACTATGTATAAATGGAGATACACTACAGGATCAATTGATCACTATATAATGAAAAGCATTCCAAACTTACCCATAGTGTATAAATGGAGGGCCTACGAATGGTAGTTCAGAGGTGGGGAAGTGAGTGACCTTTATCCCAGTCGCGCGTGTCGCAAATGGTTCATCAGCGGGGTGCAGGCGAGTGGATGTATATTATACATGGAGAATGGGGGTGGGCTTGCATTATATATGGAGCATGGGGGTGGACTGACAGCATTATACATGGAGCATGGGGGGCTGCCAGAATTATACATGGAGCATGGGGGGGCTTGCATTATACATGGAGCATGGGGGGGGGCTTGCATTATACATGGAGCATGAGGGGAGCCTTGCATTATAGATGGAGCGTGGGGAGGGCTTGCATTATACAATGGAGCGTGGGGGGCTGCATTATACATGGAGCATGGGGGCCTGGCTGCATTATACATGGAGCATGGGGGGCTTGCTGCATTATACCTGGAGTATGGGGGTCTGGCTGCATTATACCTGGAGCATGGTGGTGCTGCCTTTATTATACATGGGGGGCTGGCTGCATTATACCTGGAGCATGGCGGTGCTGCCTGTATTATATATGGGGGTCTGGCTGCATTATACCCAGGGCTGTATTTTGCCTTCATGCTGCCCTAGGCACTTTAAGTGGTCGCGCCCCTTAGTGACAACGTAAAACTGAGTTTTCGCACACGACATCTGTTTAAGGCAGATCTACTCTGTAGCACACTTTAAAAAGTATCAATAAGAAACGAACCCCCCCCCCCAATGGGGATCACCACAGGCACATCAAAACATAGCATGAGTATAAAATATTCCCACCACATCGTCCCCACTTATATACTGTGACTGTGACACTGCCCCTAATAAACAACACACTGCCCTCCCTTATAAACTACTGTATATGCACCACACCTTCCTCGATTATGAAATATGATCTGTACATTGTGAGGAGGGAGCAGCATGATGTGAGGACAATGTGCCATGCATGCTGCCCCGTCCTCACAATGTCCCATGCATGCTGCCCCCTCCTCACAATGTCCCATGCATGCTGCCCCCTCCTCACAATGTCCCATGCATGCTGCCCCCTCCTCACAATGTCCCATGCATGCTGCCCCCTCCTCACAATGTCCCATGCATGCTGCCTCCTCCTCACAATGTCCCATGCATGCTGCCCCCTCCTCACAATGTCCCATGCATGCTGCCCCCTCGTCACAATGTCCCATGCATGCTGCTCCCTCCTCACAATGTCCCATGCTTGCTGCCCCCTCCTCACAATGTCCCATGCATGCTGCCCCCTTCTCACAATGTCCCATGAATGCTGCCCCCTCCTCACAATGTCCCTTGCATGCTGCCCCCTCCTCACAATGTCCCATGCATGCTGCCCCCTCCTCACAATGTCCCTTGCATGCTGCCCCCTTCTCACAATGTCCCATGCTTGCTGCCCCCTCCTCACAGTGTCCCATGCATGCTGCCCCCTCCTCACAATGTCCCATGCATGCTGCCCCCTCCTCACAATGTCCCATGCATGCTGCTCCCTCATCACAATGTCCCTTGCATGCTGCCCCCTCCTCACAATGTCCCTTGCATGCTGCCCCCTCCTCACAATATCCCATGCATGCTGCCCCCTCCTCACAATGTCCCATGCATGCTGCCCCCTCCTCACAATGTCCCATGCATGCTTCCCCCTCCTCACAATGTCCCTTGCATGCTGCTCTCTCCTCACAATGTCCCATGCATGCTGCCCCCTCTTCACAATGTCCCATGCATGCTGCTCCCTCCTCACAATGTCCCATGCATGCTGCCCCTCCTCACAATGTCCCATGCATGCTGCTCCCTCCTCACAATGTCCCATGAATGCTGCTCCCTCCTCACAATGTCTCATGCATGCTGCCCCCTCCTCACAATGTCTCATGTATGCTGCTCCCGCCTCACAATGTCCCATGCATGCTGCTCCCTCCTCACAATGTCCCATGCATGCTGCTCCCTCCGCACAATGTCTCATGCTTGATGCTCCCTCCTCACAATGTCCCATGCATGCTGCTCCTTCCTCACAATGTCCCATGCATGCTGCTCCCTCCTCACAATGTCTCATGCATGCTTCCCCCTCCTCACAATGTCCCATGCATGCTGCCCCCTCCTCAGTGTCCCATGCATGCTGCCCCCTTCTCACAATGTCCCATGCATGCTGTCCCTCTTCATGAGCTCCTAATGCTGCCTTCCTCTTTTCCATAATGAGACCTTCATGTTGCCCCACTCATGCTAAGACCACCACACTAACGCTTATGCTGAGACCCCCCCCCCCACACACTACCCCACTCTTGATATTGACTCCCCTACATTGCTCCACTCCATACTGATCCCACACATGCTGCCCCTTCTTCACAATGAGCTCCCAATGCTGCCCCCTCTTATTCTGAGTCCTTACACTCCCCCCACCCAATCGATTTTGTCATTGCACTATCCCTCATCCCTTGTCCTCTGTCTCTAGCATTAGCCCCTCTCTCCCACTCCCCCAGCATCAGCCTCTCTCCCCCCCAGCATCAGCCTCTATCTTCCCTCAGCATCAGCCTCTCTTCCCCAGTCTCAGCCTTTGCCTCCCCCCAGCCTCAGCCTGCCCCAGTCTCCGCCTCAGCCTCCCTCCAGCCTCCCTCCAGTCTCAGCCTCAGCCTCCCTCAAGTCTCAGCCTCAGCCTCCCTCCAGTCTCAGCCTCAGCCTCCCTCCAGCCTCCCCCCAGTCTCTGCCTCTGCCTCCCTCCAGCCTCCCCCCAGTCTCAGCCTCTGCCTCCCTCCAGTCTCTGCCTCTGCCTCCCTCCAGCCTCCCCCCAGTCTCTGCCTCTGCCTCCCTCCAGCCTCCCCCCAGTCTCTGCCTCTGCCTCCCTCCAGCCTCCCCCCAGTCTCTGCCTCTGCCTCCCTCCAGCCTCCCCCCAGTCTCTGCCTCTGCCTCCCTCCAGCCTCCCCCCAGTCTCTGCCTCTGCCTCCCTCCAGCCTCCCCCCAGTCTCTGCCTCTGCCTCCCTCCAGCCTCCCCCCAGTCTCAGCCTCTGCCTCTCTCCAGCCTCCCCCCGGTCTCAGCCTCTGCCTCCCTCCAGCCTCCCCCCAGTCTCTGCCTCTGCCTCCCTCCAGCCTCCCCCCAGTCTCTGCCTCTGCCTCCCTCCAGCCTCCCCCAGTCTCAGCCTCTGCCTCCCTCCAGCCTCCCCCCAGTCTCTGCCTCTGCCTCTCTCCAGCCTCCCCCCAGTCTCTGCCTCTGCCTCCCTCCAGCCTCCCCCCAGTCTCTGCCTCTGCCTCTCTCCAGCCTCCCCCCAGTCTCTGCCTCTGCCTCTCTCCAGCCTCCCCCCAGTCTCAGCCTCTGCCTCTCTCCAGCCTCCCCCCAGTCTCAGCCTCTGCCTCCCTCCAGCCTCTTCCCAGTCTCTGCCTCTGCCTCCCTCCAGCCTCCCCCCAGTCTCTGCCTCTGCCTCCCTCCAGCCTCCCCCAGTCTCAGCCTCTGCCTCCCTCCAGCCTCCCCACAGTCTCAGCCTCTGCCTCCCTTCAGTCTCAGCCTCTGCCTCCCTCCAACCTCCCCCCAGTCTCAGCCTCTGCCTCTCTCCAGTCTCAGCCTCTGCCTCCCTCCAGCCTCCCCCCAGTCTCAGCCTCTGCCTCCCTCCAGTCTCAGCCTCTGCCTCCCTCCAGTCTCAGCCTCTGCCTCCCTCCAGTCTCTGCCTCTGCCTCCCTCCAGTCTCTGCCTCCCTCCAGCCTCCCCCCAGTCTCTGCCTCTGCCTTCCTCCAGCCTCCCCCCAGTCTCTGCCTCTGCCTTCCTCCAGCCTCCCCCCAGTCTCAGCCTCTGCCTCCCTCCAGCCTCCCCCCAGTCTCTGCCTCTGCCTCCCTCCAGCCTCCCCCCAGTCTCAGCCTCTACCTCTCTCCAGCCTCCCCCCAGTCTCAGCCTCTGCCTCCCTCCAGCCTCCCCCCAGTCTCTGCCTCTGCCTCCCTCCAGCCTCCCCCAGTCTCAGCCTCTGCCTCCCTCCAGCCTCCCCACAGTCTCAGCCTCTGCCTCCCTCCAGTCTCAGCCTCTGCCTCCCTCCAGCCTCTCCCCAGTCTCAGCCTCTGCCTCTCTCCAGTCTCAGCCTCTGCCTCCCTCCAGCCTCCCCCCAGTCTCAGCCTCTGCCTCCCTCCAGCCTCCCCCCAGTCTCAGCCTCTGCCTCCCTCCAGTATCTGCCTTTGCCGCCTCCCCCCCCCCCGCATGCGCAGATCTCCGGTCTGCATTAGAGACACTCCCACGCTCCTTATGAATCCACTTACCTGCTCCAGTGCCCGCCGCCATCTTCCTGGCTCACGTGAGTATCCTCTTCTGACACCGGCTTCCATCACGGCGTCCTCCGCGGCGTCCTGCTGTGAGCTCTGCATGTGACGTCCACACAGCAGTGGACGCAGCACAGAGGAAGGAGCTGATTGGCGCGCGCCTGTGACCCCGGAAGTGCAGGCGCCGGCAGTTCCGGGGTCAATCAGCTCCCTGTGCACGGCGGCCACAAAAAAAAAAAATGTAAAAAAAAAAAAAAAATTTTTTTTTTTTTTGCTGCCAGAAGGTGCCGCCCCTCACAATCTGCCGCCCTAGGCACCGGACCACGGGTGCCTAATGGTAAATACGGCCCTGATTATACCTGGAGCATGGCGGTGCTGGCTGCATTATACATGGAGCATGGGGGGCTGGCTGCATTATACATGGAGCATGGGGGGCTGGCTGCATTATACATGGGAGGCTGGCTGCATTATACATGGAACATGGGGGCTGGCTGCATTATACATTGGGGGCTGGCTGCATTATACATGGAGCATGGGGGGCTGGCTGCATTATACATGGAGGCCTGGGGTGAATTATAATATATGGAGGACTATGGGGCACAGTATAATATATGGCGTACTATGGGGTGAATTATAATATATGGAGAACTATGGGAAATGCATTATAATACATGGAGGACTATGGAGCTGCATTCTATCATGAAGGATTATGTGGGACCCTTTATTCAACATGGAAGGCTATGTGGGGGCCATTATAGTATTTGGAGAACTATATGCAAGGTGGGGGACAAAGATACAAGCAGGGGATGGGAACGTTTTGTGCTGAGGGTAAAGGGCTCTTTCCCTCAGCACCAAGCTTTCCCATGCTCTGCTATACGTCTCTCAGCACCTAGCTTTCCCATAAGATGTATAGCAGAGCACGGGGAAGCTGGGTGACGAGGACAAGATGAATATCAAAACATAGGAAAGCTGGGTGCTGAGGGAAAGAGCCAAGTGTCAGCGTCATTATCCTGTACCCCGAGTGTTATTGTCCCGTACCCCAAGTGTCGGTGTACGTAGGGGGCCCAGGTCCAAACTTTGCATCGGGGCCGATCAAACTCTAGTTACACCACTGTACATACACATAACTATATCACACAAAACACGCACACCCACACACACACACACCATGTATACATGGCGTATTTATCTACTATAGACTCACATTAGATGCTATATATAGTCTTAATACACAGTATTCATTTACGTATAAGGGGTGAGGAACAACTCTTTCTGTCACCATTGTGGATGTCAGGTGATTGCTGTGTCACAGATGAGAGAAGCAGGATCTCTGCTCTATTATTTCCAATGCTGAGAGGTCAGTTCTGGGCAGAATACTGACAGCCAATGAGTGCAGGGGAGGGGCTGGACAGAGAGGTCGGGTGGTGCCAGCTCTGACTGAAGCTTATAGCAACCAAGAATACAGGAAGTTATCATGTTAGCTGGAGCTGCATGTAAACAAAGTGCTGCAGAGAATAAAGTGATAGCTCAAGAGGAAAAAAAGTCAGAAAACAAAAAATAACAATGTAGGGGTGATTTATATGACAATACAGCACAAATTAGCTTAACTTTTTGTGTGTATGTCGGACAACTCCTTTAATTACAAATTTGGGGGAATAGACCATAGCATCTACCTACTGTAATAACAAGATTACAAACCTATTTCACTCAGCATTTTAGGGATCGATTGATAGAGTTTTAAATAGTACAGAGCAAATGTCAGCGCCTTATTTCAGATCTCTGGTTGTCATACATGATTTTTCTACAAGTGGGATTGTCCGATAGTATATCCTAGGCCTAGACACTTCTGCAAGGACATTTGATGTTTAGAGAGAACTATGACCGTGTGGAGAACAAGCAAAGTTAAATCTGAGGTTTCTGCTTTGACTACAGAAAATGTCTTGACATTATTTTTAAAGTAACTTTTTAACCATAATCCATAAAAACATCACGTGGAACTTCGGATCTAGGTTTAATCAAAACCTTTGCATGTTTTTTTTTCTGCTGTTCTTTCTAGGATCATGTTATTGACAGTCCAAGAAGTTACTACCGCTGGGACAGTGCTGCTGAGCCAGACCATTGGTTTGAACCTGTTCAAGTCTGGGAAGTGAAATGTGCAGATCTCTCAGTTTCCCCTGTTCATAAGGCTGCAATTGGACTGGTATGTTTTAAGGCATCACTTATAACACTGTGTATGTGTGGCGCCCCTGAGTGTCAGGTGCCACAGGGTATTGCATCTAACCCCGGATTCCTGGAAGACCAGTGCCAGTAAATAACATACAAACATACACACATTCATGCCCTTTTTCCCCAGACTGGGTAACAGGCTAGGGACGGCCCTGATGGATGGCTACCTATTGGTCGGGGCTCATCCAGTCTGCCACTCAGACACCTGGGAGAAGGAGGGGCTGGTCAGTGCAGTTGACGGGAGACTGACATCTTGTCAGACATAAAGAAAGTCAGTCGGAAGTAGACGCTCAGACAAAGAGTGTAAAGTGGCTTAGTGAGCTAAATGAGTATGGTTGCCAGGGAGAGTACGGTGTGAGTACTCACTGGACTGAGCACCGGCGAGGTGCAGAGCCCCAGTTCAGGAAGACGCTTCAAGCTCACCTGATAAATCTGAGGGAATCATCACGGTTCCTCACCAATGTTAGTGTCCGGTGCACAGCAGCAAAGAGGGAACCCGGGAACGGGGACAGAGGTCCGACCCAAGAGAGGTTCAAGCTGCATGCCATACGGGCCAGGACTGTGACAACAGGAGGGGACCCCAAAACGCTTCAGGCCATGGGGACCCACCAACTACAGACGGGTGAATGGAAGTGAAGTTTACCAGGTCACTACACTGCCACTGGGGAAAAAGGGAATCACCGAATCACCTGAGGCCCAGCTTGGTAGAGACCAGTACAAGCCGGGTTGCAGCTATGCCAAACCAGTGCGTAAAGCACAAGTTAAACCACAGCCGTTGTGTTGTACTACAACCACCATTATCCTTCTCTGGGGCCTAGCTCTACTTGCGGAGAGCCATAACATCCTACCTGCCCAATACCACCAGCCCCAGCAGTGAGAAACTTTGCAGCGGCGGCTTTCCCCACATAGCCACATACCACAAGTGGCGTCGCGAAAAACATTTAATTTTTACATTTCCCTTTTTATTTACCCCCCTTATTAAGCGAGCATCGGCCACCCATGATATGTCCCAGTCAAACAAAGCCTGGGGCCGAGTACCCCAAAGCCCTGGGGTGCGTCATATGTAATAAAGGTGAAGGAGAGACAGAGTGTGCTCACGTAAATAGTTTACTCAAATAATAACCTTGCCCCAAAACCTTCTCAATGTTGTCTTCCTCCTCAATGAAGCAGACTCCTTATAAAAAGCCCAGGGACATTACCACCTCAACTATAAGGCTAAGTTCACACACTGCGTTTTTTGACGCTGCGTTTTTGTGCGTGTTTTGACGCAAAAAACGCACAAAAACGCACCCACGGCAAAAAAGCGGCAAAAACGCATGCGTTTTTACTGCGCTTTGGTGCGTTTTTTGCTGCGTTTTGCTGCGTTTTTGCTCACTGCGGTTTTATGCGTTTTTTTAATCCGTGAACATTGCCATTAAAGATTGTTGAAAAAAAAGAAAAAAGGTCTGATGTAATTTCCTTCTTCAATATGTTCTTCATTCTCCACTAGTGTGTGCAGGAGAGCAGACAACTGCAGAACTACAAGGCTCAGCATTCTCCATCCAGGACTGTATGCTGGAGGTAGAGTCAGGGGGAGCAGACCTACAAGGCTCGCATACTCCATCCACTAGTGGATGCAGGAGAGCAGACAGCATCTGCAGAACTACAAGGCTCAGCATCCTCCATCCAATAGTGTATGCAGGAGAGCAGACAGCAGCTGCCGAACTACAAGGCTCAGCATCCTCCTTCCAGGACTGTATGCAGGATTTCTTTGCCCCCCAAAAAAATAACGTGGGCTTCGCCATATTTTTGTATGCTAGCCGGGTACAGCAGGCAGGTACGGGCTGCCCCCAGCTGCCTATTTGTACCCAGCTGGGAATCAAAAATATAGGTAAGCCCTTTTTTTTTAATTATTTCATGAATTTCATGAAATAATTTTTAAAAAAAAATGACGTGGACTTCACCCAATTTTTGTGTCCAGCCAGGTACAACTAGGCAGCTGGGGATTGGAATCCGCAATTCAGGGTGCCCAAACTTTCTGGCCACCCCCGCTGCGAATTGCAGTCCGCAGCCACCCCAGAAAATGGCGCTTTCATAGAAGTGCCATTTTCTGGCGCTGTATCCAACTCTTCCAGCTGCCCTGATGCCGGGTGGCTCACTGAGTAATGATGGGGTTAGGGCTAGCTGTATATTATCAGCTGGTCCTAAGCCCGAAATTCATGGTATCACACCAATATTAGACATGGCCACCATAAATTTCTAGTAAAGATAAAAAAAAAAAAAAACACAACACAGAAAAATATTTTTATTAGAAATAAAACACAACACAATTAGTGACTCCATCTTTATTGAAATAAAGAACCCCCCTCCGCAGTAATCCTGGGTCAAGGGTCCCGCGCCGTCCAATCCGGATCCAATATCATCTGATTGGTTTGCTGGAAGGCAAAGCGATCAGATGTCAGGTTCAAGGTCTGAATCACATGACACAGCAACTGATTGTATAAACGGCTTTTATACAATCAGCTGATGCATCAGTGGAAAAAAAAAACAAAACTACACACGTGTGTGCAGCGTCGGACTGGCTACCGGAGGGAACTTCAGTAATGCCAGGCCTGAATTCAGGTACCTGCACTGCACTCTGGAGCTCTCACCTGAGCTCCGGCGTGCAGCCTGGACTTTACAGCGAGCGCCGAGTGATTGGTTCCCCGGCACTTGCGGTTCAGTTCATGACAGCTGTAGACATCCCGGGCTAATCTCCGGTGTTCTCACCTGAACTCCGGAGATCACCCCGGCGTGTCTGCAGCTGTCATTAACTGACTGCAAGCGCCGGGGAATTCGTCACCGCGAGACTTACGATTAGCTGATGCGTCAGGTGACCGCATCAGGTGATCACTGCCAGGTCCTGCAGCTATCATACATGCCTGGGAGCCGGCACACAGCCAGAGCGGGGGCGGCGGTACCGGGAAGAGGAGCTGGGAGCATGGCACTGGGAGTCTGCAGACAGGTGAGAATGAGATTTTTCTACTGTTCACTTTTGATTTAGCAGCCACTTCCACCTCATGCACGGGAGCGGACATGGCACCGGGCGGGAAATGTAAGCAGCGGTGGCGGTACCGGGAGGATTCACGCTTTTGTGTTTACTGACAGAAGGAATCCTCTTCCTGTACATGTCACTTTACTAGCCACCCCTTGCGTTTATAGCTGTGTTTTTAGTCATTAAAACGCAGCTATATTTGCAATTTGCGGCTTTCATTGCGTTTTTGAACATCTCATTGAACTCAATGGGTGGAAAACGCAGTGAAAAACGCAAAAACAATTGACATGCTGCGTTTTTGTGGTGCCCACAAAAAATGCAGCTAAAAAAAAACGCTGTGTGCAGACAGCAAAAATGAAAACTCATAGACTTTGCTGGGGAAACAAATTCATGCAGTTTTCTGAGCAAAAACGCACCCTAAAAATGCGCAAAAATGCCGCGAAAAACGCACTGTATGAACTTACTTTAAGGCCTTGTGTGCACGCTGCATTTTTGCTCATTTTTTGGGTGCAGTTTTGGTCCCAAAACTGCATGCATTTCCTTCCCCAGCAAAGATTTCAGTTTTGCTGTGCGCATGTTGCAGCTTTTTTTTGGCTACCACAAAGATGCAGCATGTCCACTTTTTCTGCATTATGCCAGCATTTTTAAGCCCTTCCAGTCAATAGATTTGACTTAAAAAACGCACTGGCAAAAACGCTGTAAAAAAAAAAAAGCTGCAAAAAATGCATGGAGAGGGAGCCTTTTTTTGGGACCAAAAACTTGCATCTTTGTGGTCATCATAAAGATGCAGCGTGCGCACATAGCCTAACGCAGAGGTTCCCAACTCCAGTCCTCAAGGCACACCAACAGTGCATGTTTTCAGGATTTCCTTAGTATTGCACAGGTGATAATTTAATCACCTGCAAAGGTGCTGAATCCAACACCCATGCAATGCTAAAGAAATCCTGAAAACATCCACTGTTGGTGTGCCTTGAGGACTGGAGTTGGGAACCTCTGGCCTAAGGCGTGCTTGGAAGAAATCATAAAAGAGCAGATGAGTATAAAAATATAGCGATGAGTTAAGAATTTCATTGAGGTGGGGACTCCGTAGCTAAGGACATATGAGATATGCTCTGGCTACAAATGGCCATATGTCAGCCTGGATCACAGCTACAGAGATTCTTGGTTGTAAAACGAGACCGGACTAGCGACATTAGTCACAAACCGGCCTGATTCGATATTTACAACCTGTACAAATGTCCCCTTCTGACATCAGCCCAGTGTGAGGGAGGAGAGTGGGAGAGTAAGACTGGCTGCAAGTGGTAGAGAAGATCTAGGATTGGGCCTTCAGCTGTCTGTGTGGAACACAGAAATCAAAAGATGTAAATTTTAATCCTACAGAGTTCACATTTAATTTGTCCTCTGTTTTTTTTCACAAATGTAATTGTGAACTCTGTAGGATTAAAAGTTACATGTGAATCACCTCTTGTAAATGCTATCCTTAGTTTTAAACATCCCGTCCCTTAATGTTAGAGTTTAACAACCCCTCACCCCAAAAAGTTTATGGCCTGGAAAGAAAGAAACTCAAAATCTGATATAATAAGCCTAGAAGAGATCAAATTTTAAAGCAAGAATTTCCCTAATTTCTGTAACAAGGACTTTCCATTCACCTCTAAATCTTGTAATATAGGAAAAAAAGCAGAAGTGATTCACCTCTAAATCTTGTAATATGGGGAAAAAAAGCAGGAGTGATGACTATTATAGGAAATACACTTCCATTTGAATATATTTCAGATGTGTCTGACACAAATGGAAGATATCACACTGATATGCAAGATTAATGGTTCCTTATTTATAATGGTAATATCTTGCCACGAACAAGGGTCAGATAATCTTTTATAAATGAATCATAAAAGGAGAGACATTCAATCAGGTTCTCTACTCTTGTGCAGAGATTTTAATATAGTTCCTAACGGTACTGATCATTCAACTGCATCTACTAGATAGATTTCCCAAACATTAGAATTTTGGTTGATCAAGGCAGTACTTTATGACACATTTAGAGCATTAACACCACATTCAGAGAATAAATGCATTTATTCTGAAAGGCACAACCTTCTTTAGAATAGATGGCTTTATCTGATATTTCCACTCTTCTTAAAATGAAAACATTCATCGATGTTAGAACATAGTGGAATTCACCTTTAAATGTTAATGTAAAGATGGACATATTGCAAGAAATAACTATATTTGGTGAGGTAATGCCCATCTAATCAAAATTACAAAAGTCAAATAAGAAGAAACACTAACGTTATTTTAAAGAAAATATCAATGACATGTCTCCATATACTTTGTTGGATGTCCATAAAGTAGTTGTAAGAGGCATGATAATTCAACTTTTACCAAGATATAAGAAAGCAAATAAAGAAAAAATATAACAAAAATCAGTGAAGCAGAATCCTAGTGGATATCCAAGTACAAATATTGAAATTAAGAATTAAAAAGTCAACTCTAACTGAAGAATTTGACAAATTGATTAAAAGTGTTTAAGCCTATAATTACCATTCTAATAGACCTTGAAAAGATGTCTATCTGAGCAAAACAACAAAGAATTACAACAAAAATAACTAAAATGAAAAGCAGTTAATAATCTCGGTTTCTGCCCAAAAGGTATACTTGACGCCTTTGCAGAGTATTAGGGTAAATTCACACACTGCGTTTTTTTGACGTTGCGTTTTTGTGCGTTTTTTGCGGCAAAAAACGCACCTGCGGCGTAAAGACACGGCAAAAAACACGTGCGTTTTTACCGCGTTTTGGGGCGCTTTTTGCTGCATTTTGGTGTGTTTTTACTCACTGCGTTTTTATGCGTTTTTTATCAGTAAAAAATGCCCTTAGAGATTGTTGAAAAAAAAAAAAAAAGATCTCATGTAATTTCCTTCTTCAATATGTTCTTCATTCTCCACTAGTGTATGCAGGAGTGCAGACAGCTGCAGAACTACAAGGCTCAGCATGCTTCATCCAGGACTGTATGCTGGAGGGAGAGGCAGCAGGGTGAGCAGAACTACAAGGCTCAGCATACTCCATCCAATAGTGTATGCAGGAGAGCAGACAGCAGCTACAGAACTACAAGGCTCAGCATGCTCCATCCAGGACTATATGCAGGAGTTTTTTGCCCCCCAAAAAAATGACGTGGGCTTCGCCATATTTTTGTATGCTAGCAGGTACAGCAGGCAGGTATGGACTGCCCCCAAACCCCAGCTGCCTATTTGTACCCGGCTGGGAGCCAACAAAAATATAGGGAAGCCCTTTTTTTTTATAATTATTTCATGAATTTCATGAAATAATTAAAAAAAAAATGACATGGGCTTCGCCCAATTTTTGAGTCCAGCCAGGTACAACTAGGCAGCTGGGGATTGGAATCAGTAGTGCAGAGTGCCCAAGCTTTCTGGGCACCCCCACTGCGAATTGCAGTCCGCAGCCACACCAGAAAATATTGCTTTCATTGAAGCGCCATCTTCTGGCGCTGTGTCCAACTCTTCCAGCTGCCCTGATGCCAGGTGGCTCGCTGGGTAATGATGGGGTTAGGGCTATCAGCTGGCCCTAAGCCCGAAATTCATAGTGTCACACCAATATTAGACATGGCCACCATGAATTTCTAGTAAAGATAAAAAAAACACAACACACAGAAAAATATTTTTATTAGAAATAAAACACAACACAATTAGTGACTCCATCTTTATTGAAATAAAGAACCCCCCGCCCCTCCGCAGTAATCCTGGGTCAAGGGTCCCGCGCCGTCCAATCCGGATCCAATATCATCTGATTGGTTTGCTGGAAGGCAAAGAGATCAGATGATGTGTCAGCTTTAAGGACATGAATCACATGACATAGCAGCTGATTGTATAAAAGCCGTTTATACAATCAGCAAGTGCATCAGTGCAAAAAACAATCAAATACACACGTCTGTGCAGACTCCCGTCCGATCACTCCAGGAGCTTCCGGTAATCAGCTGATGCAGTCTTTTTATGGCATCAGCTGATAGTTTAAGCCGGTTAGGCTGTAAAAAGCCGGCGTTACCGCAAGACTTGCGATCCGCTGATGCATCAGGTGCCATATCAGGTGATCAGCGGCAGGTCCTGCAGCTATCGGAGGTATCCCGGGATTCTGCACATAGCCAGAGCAGGGATGGCGGTACCGGGATAGGAGCTGGGAGCGGACATGGCACCGGGAGTCTGCAGACAGGTGAGTATGAGATTTGTTTTTTTTTTACTACTGTTCACTTTTGATTTCGCAGCTTCTTCCACCTCCCGTTCGGACATGGCGCCGTACGGGAGCGGACATTGTGCCGGACGGGAGGTGGAAGCAGCGGTGTTGGTACCGGGGGGATTCACGCTTCTGTGTTTACCAACAGAAGGAATCCTCTTCCTGTACATGTCACTTTACTACCCACCCCTTGCGTTTATAGCTGCGTTTTTAGTCATAGAAACGCACTAAAACGCAGCTATATTTGCAATTTGCGTTTTTCATTGCATTTTTGAACATCTCATTGAACTCAATGGGTGGAAAACGCAGTGAAAAACGCAAAAATAATTGACATGCTGCGTTTTTGTGGGCACCACAAAAACGCAGCTAAAAAAAAACGCTGTGTGCAGACAGCAAAAATGAAAACTCATAGACTTCTCTGGGGAAGCAAAGTCATGCAGCTTTCTGAGCAAAAACGCACCCAAAAAAACGCGAAAAACGCACTGTGCGCACATAGCCTTATACAACATTATATAGTTCAGAACTAAATGTTAACAGCAAACAACCAAATCAACAAAAGATAAATAATTTCCTTCCTTCTATACAATTTCCTTCATTCCAACAAAAAGAATTTAGAAAACTTAAACTCCCCTTTTTAATACCGCAAGTCATATCGTTCATTGGTCACCCGGCCTAATGGCTTCATTATCTAATATTATAACCCCTATTCTCACATTTATTCCTCCCTTGAAGAGTAACCATTGTTTTAACTTTTATTTCATAAATCTCTAGTATACATGGAAATAAGCAACTGTGTTATAAGTATAAATCTTATCAGACAAATCTGCTTCTTTCTCTGTAACAATTGATCAGTCATTATCAAAATTCTCAATTCTGAGGTAAAATCTGTATTCAGTAAAGACTTTCCCATTACTGAGATAGGAGATGGCAGCGGGTGCTGAGGAGATTCTATGTGGATAGAAGAGGAGGCGGAGAGCTTCCTCCAGCTCCTCCCTCTGCCTCTAGCTTTTCCCTCTGTCTCTAGGTTCTCACTGCTCCCATTGTCATAGCTGCTATCACTGATGAGATTCTATCTCCATATTCTGGCAGAGAAAGAAGCAGATTTGTTTGATAAAATATATTACACAGTGGCTTATTTTCATGTGTACTATTGGTTTATTAAATACAAATTAAAATGCGGTTACACTTTAAACATATTTCAGGGAATACTTACCAGCCTGAAATATTAAAAACCATACTGATAGTAATTTCCAAAGCCAAAAAGGGTGAAAAGTCAATAGTTAGGCATCTTACTATCTAATTACTGAATGTTGATACCAGAATTGATGCTAAATTATCAGCCGTAAGACTGCAAAACTTATGTTCCAAGCTAGTATATTTACACCAGGTTAGATTTATTAGTAGTAGGCATACTGCAGATTTAAAATGGTGGACCTGATCTCCTATATTGAGAGTTGTCGAACGCCTTCTCATCTACTCCTTGCTTTGTATACGTAGAAGGGTGTTTTACAGAATCCATTACAGTTATCTCTCCTCTACTAAAAGTTTGGATTTCAAAGGAAAATACTAAAATCAATAATGGCCCTCTAATTTTGAATATTAATGACTCAAGGCAGGGCTGTTCCCAATCACATTTATTGTTTTCCCTTATTATGGAACAGTTTGTGGAATTTGTAAGAATGAATATTAAAAGTATGTATACAAACCTCAGGCAATACAATATGACGGACTGTCTTTGCAAACATTATTCTATCTGATTCTTTTAACTCACTAAGACATAGCAACCAAACCATTGACGTCTTCAAACCTTTCGCTTATTATGAAGTGAATTTTACAAAATCATAAATATTAAGCTATATTATAGATTCAAATTTGCAACAGAGCTTTTAAAGTGCAAATATCAATAACATTTAGGAAAGGTGAACAAAACGTTTTTTTTGTTAAAATTACATTAAAAACAGAGACCTCTCTAGTAAAATTAGGGTCATATGCTAGTTACACAGACATGGCTTTACGGGTCTTTCATAGGGCGTACATATCACCTCTGGTTCGATCCAGGATGTCATCTACAATACGCTTGCGCTAAGTGTGGACTGGCAAGAGCTACACTATACCATCAGTTTTGGGAATGCACGCACATTTTGGAACTATGGAAGCAAGTACATCTGAGGATTCAAAGCACATAAAAGATTAAATTCCAGTTAACCCCTCAATGGGCCATCTTTAATATCCTAGGGGAGACTCAGCAAAGTATCCTCAGGGGAACAAAGGCGGCACTTTCTATTTGGGCAGCGGCCACTAGGAAAAGCATTGTACACCGATGGATAAACTTGAATCCCCCAACTATGGCATTGGTTGACACAAAAATCAAGTTTCTGTTTAAAATGGAGAGATTGGAGACGCTGACAAACAAGGAAAAATTGACCACGAAATTTTTTGAAACATGGAGTCCATACATTCAGACACTCCCTATAGACACTAAAAATAGTCTTAGATCACAATTTGAAAATACCTCATGGTACCTGCGGGAGGTCATTGGAGGGCACAAGCCAATACCATAGAGATCTAGGTTTGGAGAAAGGACATGCAGAGGAAGGGGGTGGAGGTCGAGAGGTGGGTTGGGATTTGAGGAGATATACTACCTGTAATTTTGTAATTTTACATAACCATATTGTATTATATGATTATTATCTGTTACTGTTATTAAATACTAATAAAAAGAATGTTAAAAAAAAAAAACAGACCATGCCAGAATAGATTAAGCGGCCCATACTGCAACCATGCAATGTGAACACTATATAACAATATCATAAAGGTAAAATGGAAACTTGCTACCAGTGCATTACAATGTGTATTGTCCTCCATTAATGTACATGATCAAAGTCCATGGGGTGATAAGTGTCATACCCAGCAGGTAATCGGATTGTTCCCAAGGCAAGGTTACCACTGTGGTGGTATCAGCGGCCGGTCTCCAAACAAAAGTCCTCCAGCCAGCCCTGGTGGTATCAACGGCTGTTTTCCAAACAGAAATACTCTAGCCAGTCCAACGTACGTTTCAATGACGATATGTTCTATTCTTCAGGGGAGAGGTGCTGTGATGTTTTCCCATCGGACGCTAGGTTTAAATACCCACCGCTACTGTCAAGAACTCTTAAATCATTTATTAGCGCATGCGCAGATTGGCTTATCAAGTCCTTCGGGTCACCCTGCCGTCACGTCATCTCGCGCAGTCGCAGGAGCAAGCACGTGTCTCTATAGCTCCCGCGCAGGCGCACGGCGTATAGACGGCAGCAGTGATACCAACGAGACCAGCGTTGGAATCCACGCATGCGCACAGAGATCACTGGGGTAAATATAGCGATTCAGTTTATAAAAGGACAGGAGATACGAATTTATATAGACAACTTGAAGTTCCAAATACGGCACATGAAAGAGTCCATAACATTCTGTTGAAGATACAGTGGAACCTTGGTTTACAATCAGTTCTGGGAATGTGCTTGTAAACCAAGTTACTCGTCTAGCAAAGCAAAATTTTCCATAGGAAATAATGAAAGCTCAGACAATTCATTCCACAACTTATTCAATGTCCCATCATGGTCTCCTATTGTGCCATTTCGCACACGCACAAACACACATATTATGCTCCCCTTACCTTCTGTTCCCTTGCGGGCCTCCTGGTTCTTGTAGTCCGCCGGTACAGCATGTGTATCGGGTAACCATCGCAACCGATGTCGGAGCTTCCGCTGCCTTTGAGAAGCGTCTGACAGCGGAAGTTCCTACATCGTCGCGATAGTTACTCAATACACATCCTGTACAGGCGGACTACAAGAACCACGAGGCTGGCGAGGGAATGAAAGGTAAGGTGAGCATAATGTGTGTGTGCTTGTGTGGACTGCAAGAGTGGGTCAGAGCACGGTGAAAGTACGGAACCGGAAGTGTGTGCGGTGAGTATTTGCTCGTACAGCAAAGCTTGCTCATAAACAGAGTTACAAATTTGCAGCAAGCTTTGGTCGTATAGCGAAATACTCGCACACCAAGTTACTCGTAAACCGAGGTTCCACTGCAATAGTATCCATATATCCTTCCATGCGTCTCCCTAAATGTTAGGAACATCCATTTAGGCCTAGATGAAATAAACAAACAACCCAGCATTATTGAAAGACTAATAGGAATTGGAAATAAAAATAGAAAAAAAAAACAGAAAAAGGGGGAAATTAAAGAGAACAAAACAGCACTAACTCAGACCAACATATTAGTACCTATTTTTGTATAGAAACATCAGAATACAAGGATAAGTATGCGTGGACACAATATACCAAAAACTATAGGAATGATGCATAGCTGATTGACTGATTCAGTCCCTTAGGGACCAATGTTTCCAATGTTGAGATCCATTTGGCCTCACACTACGCCAGGCGTTTTCTGAGATCACCACCCGTTATCACCCCCCGTGTATCACGTTAATTTCCCTAACTTTCAATTGGGAGGGGTCACAAGAGTGGTGAGATTTAAAATGCCTGGGCAGGGTTTTCAAAAGAGTCGCATCCGTCACCGAATTGGCTGCAGCATTATTCCTCACATGTTCCTTGACTCTAATGCAGGGCTCTCGGGAGGTGAGGCCCACATAGGTCAGGGAACAGGTACACATGGCAAAATACACCACATGTGTTGTGCAACACATGATGTATTGTTTGATATTAATGTTTCTCTGGCCAGTTGAACAATTAAAAGATGTTCTTAGAAGGACATTGCTGCAAGCCATACAGTGTCCACAGGGATAACTCCCCCGTAATGGGTCCCTAGAACCAAAGGGATTGGGGTCCTTGGGGGGACGTAGTGACTTCTGACCAAATAGTCCTTCAAATTCTTAGCCCTTCTTGATGTCACCAGGGGATTTTTGGTAAGCGTCTCTGCCAATGTCTGGTCTGTCAATAAGACTGGCCAATTTTTTTTCAGTATGTCACTCATAGTTTCCCATTCCTGGTGAAAGGTTCCAATGAACCTCACCATAGAGTCTGACAATTCCTGTTTCTTAGGGGCATAGTTCAACAGTTGTGTTGAAGGAGTTTTTTTGGCCCTGTTACAGCCATACCGAATACTCCTGTTGCTTGAAACCGACCGCGAAGATCAGCCAATTGTGCTTCAAAATCAATCTCACATGAGCAAATGCGTCTCATCCTCAAAAATTGCCCCGTCGGGATGGCATGAATTGTGGATAGATTATGGGTGGATGAGGCATGTAGCAATGCATTAACGGACTTGTGCTTTTGGTACACGTCCGTTTGGATCGATTTCATGTCATCAATGGTGATCTGTATATCCAAGAAATCGATCTTGCAATTGGTCAATTTATTATTGAAATCATTAAAATTCAGTTGCCCCATAAACTGATCAAGATGCTTCGCCGGGCCCTGACACACAAAAATAATCAATATAACGCAACCATCACTGCACATGGGCACAGGCCGCCACGCACCCGTCACCGGAAACCAGCCTCTCCCAGTACCCCAGGAAGAGGTCGGCGTATGAAGGCGCACAGGCTGCGCCCATGGCAGTTCCGCGCTTCTGCAAATAAAAATGTCTTTAAAGACAAAAAAATTGTGTGTCAAGGGAAATAGAGCAGCTCAATGATCAGATCACCCAATTTGCCACCCCGATCGAACACTTCGAGGAAAAAATGTACCGCTCTGAGTCCATCGTCATGGGCTATACAAGTGTAAAGGCTTTCAATATCAGCTGTGACGATAACCATGTCATCCTCCATAAAGATGCCGTCAACGCGCCTCAGAACATCGTCGTGTCACGTACATAAGAGGGTAGGTAGTGTTTCCACCAAGAGTTTAAGATGATAGTCAATAAATCGACATATGGGTTCACACAAGCCCTCTATGCTGGACATGATAGGACGTCCGGGCGGGTTGACAGCATCCTTATGTCTCTTCGGTAAGATGTAAATCTTTGGTATCTTAGGGTACTTTTTGCATCACCTTTAAAACATTTTTTTTAGTAATAAGCCCTTTCTCGAGGGCTTTTTGTCAGAATTATGGTGAGTTTACTAGAGAACCCAACTAGGGGACTGGACTGGAGTCTCCTATATGTTTCCTTGTCCCGTAGTTGCCTCAACACCTTACGTTCATATTTTTCACTAGAAAGGACCACCATATTCCCCCCCCCTTGTCAGCAGGCTTAATAACGACGTCCTGGTAGCTCTTTAACTCGTCAAGGGCCACTCTTTGTATATGGGTTAGGTTATCCCATCGAAGTCTAGTTGAGAGGTTTCTAAAGTCCTCGCTCACTAACCTGGTAAAGATATCAACAGCTGGACTGAGTGACAATCGGTGGAATTATTTGGACCTACGCATCAGTGACTGTGGAAACACACCTGCAGACGGGATCTTTTGCTCCTGAAGTAAATCCTCCAAGTTCTGAATGGCGTCCTTTTCTGCTTGGCTATCTGTTATGGTGTTCCGCTTATGAAAACGTTTTTTGAGCATTAGCATTCACAGTTGTCCTTCCCTTTGTTAGGATTAGCTGAAGTATTACACAAACGATTCACTTTTTCCTTTGCAGGACCTGTGAGGTCATACCCATATGACCAGAAGGGGCAGCCAACAGAAAAAATGTTGCTTCATGGTATCAGCTTTGTTGACTGAGGCCCCGCCTTTTCTGATCACATGGATATGACCTCACACAAGTCCTGCACAGGAAAAAGTGAATCGTTTGTATAATACTTATACTAATTCTAACAGGAGAGGGGATAACGCTAAATACCCCCCCAGATATTATCTGATACTCAGCTGCTGTCACTCAAGAAGCTGATGATTTTATAAACTTTACTTTCTTGGGTTTCAAAACCTAAACATCCGAGCTGATAGGGTGTATATAAAAGAGAAATTAGATCCCGTGATCCCAACGTATTGTTACCCCTCTATAAATCACTTGTAAGGCCACATCTTGATTATGGGATCCAGTTTTGGGCTCCACATTTTAAAAAGTACATTCAGAAGTTAGTTCAAATGCGGGCAGCTAAACTACTACAAGGAATGGAAGGCCTCCCATATAATGAGAGGTTAGATATGTTTAGCTTAGAAAAAAGACGTCTCAGAGGAGATCTCATTTATATGTATAAATACATGTGTGGTCAATATAAAGGACTGGCACATGACGTATTCCTTCCAAAGACAATACTGAGGACCACTGCGAGTGGAAGAAAAGTGATTCTGGCAGTTAAATAGGAAAGGGTTCTTTAAAGTTAGAGCAGTCAGACTGTGGAATGCCCTACCACAAGAGGTAGTAATGGCAGATACTATAATGGCTTTTAAAAAAGGGCTGGATGATTTCGTCAGTACACACAACATTGTTAGTTATAAATGACTTGGGGACAAAATGTAGAACTGATGGAGACAGGTTGAACTAGATGGACCTTTGTCTTTTTTTCAACCTAAGTAACTATGTAACTATGACCACTGCAGGTATGTAGAGAATCAGCCTGATAGTGCCAGTACTGCACTGGCTTTAGGTTATATATGAAAATCCTGATGAATACCGTATTTCTTCAGCGCTCTATTGGGAGACCCAGACGATTGGGGTATAGCTACTGCCCTCTGGAGGCCACACAAAGCACTACATTAAAAGTGCAAGGCCCCTCCCCCTCTGGCTATACCCCCCCCGTGGTATCACGGGTTCTCCAGTTTTAGCTTTGTGTGCGAAGGAGGTCAGACATTCCATGCATAGCTCCACAGATTTTAGTCAGCAGTAGCTGCTGACTATTTCGGATGGAAGAAAAGAGGACACATATAGTGTCCCCAGCATGCTCCCTTCTCACCCCTGGATGGTGTTGTAAGGTTGAGGTACCTATTGCTGGTACAGGGCTGGAGCCTGACATGCTGTTTTCCTTCCACATCCCCTGGTAGGGCTCTGTGGAAGTGGGATCCTGCCGGCCTCTCAGCTCTGACGCCGGGCTCCATCCACAGACCCATTAGAACCTGATGGAGACGGAGCAGGAGTACGATCAGGGACAGGCCCTGCATCATACAGGTACTCTGTGTCCCCGGCAGGCACAGACACACTCCGGGCTGGCTGGGTGTTGTAGTGCGCCGGGGACCGCAACGTTGGAGTTAGTGTCCCTACAGATTACTGGGGGATTTTTTGTGTATGGGAACGCAGCGCCGACCCCCTCTGGACCGGGCGGCGCTGCTGTGACTTGTGGTGCGCCGGGGATCCGCCGTCCGCGCTTTTACGGCGGCGGCGGTTATAAATTGAGTCCCCGGCTTTTTGGGCCTAGGACACCGGCAGCTCCGATTCGTTCCCGCCCCCACCCTGTCAATCAGGGTAGGGGAGAGACGCTGTTCGCTAGCAGCGACGAGGGCTGGAGCCTGATTTACATGCTCCAGCCCTCACACTAGGCACAGAGGGAAGCAGGCTTCCCGCTCTTAGCCAGGAACGCCCAGGGCCCGCCCCCCTTCTCTCTCAGGACGCCGGCAGCCATTACATGCAGTCTGGCTGGAGGAAGGACGCAAGGCTCTGGGAGACCTGGACTAGGGGCTATCTGGCGACCACACACCCGCTTTTTAAGCGGGCGGTAAGCGATTTTTCTGTGCTGGTCCCTCTAGTGCCTCACGGTGTATCGGTGTACTGTGTAGGATATAGAGATATTGTATTTCTTGCACTGTGAGGTCGCTTCTGGCTGCATCTCCCAGATCCCTCTGTGGAAGCAACAACATGCCATCCTCAAAACGCAAGGCTGCCAAGGCTAGGGCTGTGTATACTGCGTGTGCTGCAAGTGGGGCTAATCTACCAGCAGGCTCCGATGACCCCCATTGTGTGCAATGCTCCGACTCGGTGCTGCTTCGCCAGCCGGAGTCAGGAGAGGTAGTGACCCAGGCTGAGACGCTTGTAAGTTCTGCCCCGGTGACAGGGACAGACTTTGCAGTTTTTGCTGATAATATGTCTGTGTCTATGGCAAAAATCCTTGAAACCTTGCAATCTATGCATGGGGCTCAGTCTTTGGGCACGGCGAGGCCTCTGTCCTCAGGTCCCCCTCACTTGGAATTAATCCAGCCCACAGGGGGGTCCCCGGCTTCACAGGCCGAGGATTATGACTCAGATGATAGCCCCAGCCACCCTAAGCGAGCTCGCTGGGAAAGACCCTCGACGTCATCACACTGCTCAGGGTCTCAGCGCAATCAGTCTCCCTGTGATGTGTCTGATGAGAGTGATCAGGAATCCATTCCTGGAACCCCTCTCAACCTGGATACCCCTGATGGGGATGCCTTGGTAAACGACCTTATCTCAGCCATCAATAGGCTGTTGGATATTTCTCCCCCAGCCCCTTCAGCAGAAGAGGCGGCTGCGGAGCAGGAGAAGTTTCGTTTCCTTTATCCCAAGCGTAAATTGAGTGCTTTGTTGGATCACGCTGACTTCAGAGAATCAATCCAGAAGCACGACGCTCACCCAGAAAGGCGTTTCTCTAAACGATCTAAAGATACGCGTTTCCCTTTCCCCCCTGAGGTGGTCAAGCGCTGGACACAGTGTCCAAAGGTAGACCCCCCGATTTCCAAACTCGCAGCTAGGTCCATAGTTGCAGTGGAGGATGGCGCTTCACTTAAAGATGCCAATGACAGACAGATGGACCTTTGGTTAAAATCTGTCTATGAAGCTATCGGCGCGTCGTTTGCTCCGGCATTCGCAGCCGTATGGGCACTCCAGGCTATTTCAGCTGGCTTAGCAAAAGTGGATGCTATCATACATCCAGCAGTGCCGCAAGTGGCGCACCTTACCACGCAGATGTCGGCGTTTGCGTCTTACGCTATCAATGCGGTCCTAGAATCTACCAGTCGCACCTCAATGGCGTCCGCCAATTCGGTAGTTTTGCGCAGAGCCTTGTGGTTAAAGGACTGGAAAGCAGATGCTGGTTCCAAAAAATGTTTAACCAGTTTGCCTTTATCTAGAGATAGACTGTTTGGCGAGCCATTGGCTGATATCATTAAGCAGTCCAAGGGTAAAGACTCCTCTTTACCACAACCCAGAACAACCAAACCTCAGCAGAAAAAGTGGCAGCAGAGGTTTCAGTCCTTTCGAGGTTCGGGCAAGACACCGTTTACCTCGTCCAAAGGGACTCAGAGGACGCAAAGAAACTCAGATTCGTGGCGGGCTCACACGCGCCCCAAGAAAGCAAATGGAGGTACCACTTCCAAAGCGGCTACCTCATGACTTCCAGCCCCCTCCCTCCGCATCGCCGGTCGGGGGCAGGCTCTCCCGCTTTTCCGGCATTTGGATGTCACAGGTCAAAGACCGGTGGGTGACGGACATTTTGTCTCGCGGGTACAGAATCGAGTTCAATTCTCGTCCTCCAGCTCGGTTCTTCAGAACCTCCCCACATCCAGACCGAGCAGATGCTCTGCTGCAGGCGGTGGACTCCCTAAGAGCGGAAGGAGTGGTGATCCCAGTCCCTCCTCAGGAACAAGGGCAAGGGTTTTACTCCAATCTCTTTGTGGTTCCAAAAAAGGACGGCTCGTTCCGTCCTGTTCTGGACCTAAAACGGCTCAACAAACATGTGCACGCCAGGAAGTTCCGGATGGAAACCCTGCGTTCTGTCATTGCCTCAATGTCCAGAGGAGACTTCCTTGCCTCAATAGACATCAAAGATGCTTATCTCCACGTGCCAATTGCTACAGAACATCAACGTTTTCTACGTTTTGTGATAGGAGACGACCATTTTCAGTTCGTAGCTCTGCCATTTGGTCTGGCGACAGCCCCACGGGTCTTCACCAAGGTCATGGCGGCGGTGGTAGCAGTCTTGCACTCTCAGGGACACTCGGTGATCCCTTACCTAGACGATTTATTGGTCAAAGCTCCCTCTCAAGAGGCATGTCAGCACAGCCTGAATGCTACGCTGGAGACCCTACAGTCTTTCGGATGGATCATCAACTTTCCAAAGTCGATCCTATCACCGACTCAATCACTAACGTATCTTGGCATGGAGTTTCATACTCTAGCAGCGATAGTGAAGCTTCCGCTGAACAAGCAGCGGTCACTACAGACAGGGGTGCAATCTCTTCTGCAGGGCCAGTTGCATCCCTTGCGGCGCCTCATGCATTTCCTAGGGAAGATGGTGGCAGCCATGGAAGCAGTTCCCTTTGCGCAGTTTCATCTGCGCCCACTTCAATGGGACATTCTCCGCCAATGGGACGGGAAGTCAACGTCCCTGGACAGGAAAGTCTCGCTTTCCCAGACGGCCAAGGACTCCCTACAATGGTGGCTCCTTCCCACCTCATTGTCTCAGGGAAGATCCTTCCTGCCCCCATCCTGGGCAGTAGTCACGACAGATGCGAGTCTGTCAGGGTGGGGAGCAGTATTTCTCCACCACAGGGCTCAGGGGACGTGGACTCCGCAGGAGTCCACCCTTCAGATCAATGTTCTGGAGATCAGAGCAGTGTATCTTGCTCTACTGGCCTTCCAACAGTGGCTGGAAGGAAAGCAGATCCGAATCCAATCGGACAACTCCACAGCGGTGGCATACATCAACCACCAAGGAGGGACGCGCAGTCGGCAAGCCTTCCAAGAAGTCCGGCGCATTCTAATGTGGGTGGAGGACAGAGCATCCACCATATCCGCGGTTCACATCCCAGGCGTAGAAAACTGGGAAGCAGACTTCCTCAGTCGCCAGGGCATGGACGCAGGGGAATGGTCCCTTCACCCGGACGTGTTTCAGGAAATCTGTCGCCGCTGGGGAGTGCCGGACGTCGACCTAATGGCATCCCGGCACAACAACAAGGTCCCGGCATTCATGGCGAGGTCGCGCGATCAAAGAGCTCTGGCGGCAGACGCCTTGGTTCAAGATTGGTCGCAGTTTCAGCTCCCATACGTGTTTCCGCCTCTGGCGCTCTTGCCCAGAGTGCTACGCAAGATCAGATCCGAGTGCAGCCGCATCATACTCGTCGCTCCAGACTGGCCGAGGAGGTCGTGGTATCCGGATCTGTGGCATCTCACGATCGGTCGACCGTGGTCACTGCCAGACCGACCAGACTTACTGTCCCAAGGGCCGTTTTTCCATCAGAATTCTGCGGCCCTGAACCTGACTGTGTGGCCATTGAGTCCTGGATCCTAGCATCTGCAGGATTATCTCAAGGAGTCGTTGCCACAATGAGACAAGCTAGAAAGTCGAATTCGGCTAAGATCTACCACAGAACGTGGAAGATTTTCTTATCCTGGTGCTCTGCTCAGGGAGTGTCTCCCTGGCCATTTGCATTGCCCAAGTTTCTTTCCTTCCTGCAATCGGGGTTAGAAAAGGGCTTGTCGCTCAGCTCCCTTAAAGAGCAAGTTTCGGCACTATCCGTGTTTTTTCAGAAGCGTCTAGCACGTCTTTCTAAGGTGCGCACGTTCCTGCAGGGGGTCTGTCATATTGTGCCCCCGTACAAGCGGCCGTTAGATCCATGGGATCTGAACAGGGTACTAGTTGCTCTCCAGAAGCCGCCCTTCGAGCCTCTGAAGGAAGTTTCCTTTTCTCGGCTGTCACAGAAAGTGGCGTTTCTTGTTGCGATCACATCGCTTCGGCGAGTGTCTGAGCTGGCAGCTCTGTCATCCAAGGCTCCCTTCCTGGTGTTCCACCAGGACAAGGTAGTGCTGCGCCCTATTCCGGAGTTTCTCCCTAAGGTCGTATCCTCTTTTCATCTTAATCAGGATATATCCTTGCCTTCTTTTTGTCCTCATCCGGTTCACCGGTATGAAAAGGACTTACGTTTGCTAGATCTGGTGAGAGCACTCAGAATCTACATTTCCCGCACGGCGCCCATGCGCCGTGCCGATGCACTTTTTGTCCTTGTCGCTGGTCCGCGCAAGGGGTTGCAGGCTTCTAAAGCCACCCTGGCTCGATGGATCAAAGAACCAATTCTAGAGGCCTACCGTTCTGCGGGGCTTCCGGTTCCTTCAGGGCTAAAAGCCCACTCAACCAGAGCCGTGGGTGCGTCCTGGGCATTACGTCACCAGGCTTCGGCTCAACAGGTGTGCCAGGCAGCTACCTGGTCCAGTCTGCACACTTTCACCAAGCATTATCAGGTGCATACCTATGCTTCGGCGGATGCCAGCTTAGGTAGAAGAGTCCTGCAGGCGGCAGTGACACCCCCGTAGGGGAGGGCTGTTTTGCAGCTCTAACATGAGGTATTTCTTTACCCACCCAGGGACAGCTTTTGGACGTCCCAATCGTCTGGGTCTCCCAATAGAGCGCTGAAGAAGAAGGGAATTTTGTTACTTACCGTAAATTCCTTTTCTTCTAGCTCTTATTGGGAGACCCAGCACCCGCCCTGTTGTCCTTCGGGATGTTTTTTTGTTGTTTGCGGGTACACATGTTGTTTATGTTGAACGGTTTTTCAGTTCTCCGATGTTATTCGGAGTTAATTTGTTTAAACCAGTTATTGGCTTCCTCCTTCTTGCTTTGGCACTAAAACTGGAGAACCCGTGATACCACGGGGGGGGTATAGCCAGAGGGGGAGGGGCCTTGCACTTTTAATGTAGTGCTTTGTGTGGCCTCCAGAGGGCAGTAGCTATACCCCAATCGTCTGGGTCTCCCAATAAGAGCTAGAAGAAAAGGAATTTACGGTAAGTAACAAAATTCCCTTCTTTTCGGACTATAAGACGCATCGGACCATAAGATACACCCTGGTTTTAAAGGAGGAAAATAAAATTTTAAGCAAAAAATGTGGTCATAACACACTGTTATGGGGCGAGGATCTGCTGCTGACACGGTTATGGGGGTAATGTCTCCAAATTCTCTACTAAAGTACCCCAGACTGGTAATGATCCTCCTGCCTTGTATATACAGTATATGTCCCTCATCCTGCTATATACCCCATCCTGGCATATGGCCCCATCCTGCTATATTGCCCCATCCTGCTCATATACCCCCATCCTGCTCATATACCCCCATCCTGCTCATATACCCCCATCCTTCTCATATACCCCCATCCTGCTCATAATATACCCCCCACCCTGCACCCTGGTTTTAAAGGAGGAAAATAAAATTTTAAGCAAAAAATGTGGTCATAACACACTGTTATGGGGCGAGGATCTGCTGCTGACACTGTTATGGGGGTAATGTCCCCAAATTCTCTACTAAGGTACCCGATCCTGGTAATGATCCTCCTGCCTTGTATATGATCCCCAGTCTTGTATATTTGGCCCTCATCCTGGTATAGCCCCCGTCCTGCTAAATACTCCCGTCCTGCTAAATACCACTGTCCTGCTAAATACCCCTATCCTTCTATATACAGTGCCTTGCGAAAGTATTCGGCCCTTTTGAATTTTTCAATCTTTTCCCACATTTCAGGCTTCAAACATAAAGATAAAAAAAAATAAAATTTTATGGTGAAGAATCAACAAGTGGGACACAATTGTGAAGTTGAACGAAATGTTTTGTTTATTTTAAACTTTTATAAAAAATAATAAACTGAAAATTGGGGCGTGCAATATTATTCTGCCCGTTTTAAGTGAATACTTTGTAGTGCCACCTTTTGCTGCAATTACAGCTGCAAGTCTCTTGGGGTATGTCTCTGTCAGTTTTGCACATCGAGAGACTGAAATTCTTGTCCATTCTTCCTTTGCAAACAGCTGGACCTGAGTAAGGTTGGATGGGAGAGCGTTTGTGAACAGCAGTGTTCAGCTCTTTCCACAGATTCTCGATTGGATTCAGGTCTGGACTTTGACTTGGCCATTCTAACACCTGGGTGCGTTTATTTGTTAACCAATCCATTGTAGATTTTGCTTTTATGTTTGGGATCATTGTCTTGTTGAAAGACAAATCTCCATCCCAGGCTCAGGTCTTTTGCAGACTCCAATAGGTTTTCTTCAAGAATGGTCCTGTATTTGGCCTCATTCATCTTCCCATCAATTTTAACCATCTTCCCTGTCCCTGCTGAAGAAAAGCAGGCCCAAAACATGATGCTGCCACCACCATGTTTGACAGTGGGGATGGTGTGTTCAGGGTGATGAGTGGTGTTGCTTTTACGTCAAACATATCGTTTGGCATTGTGCCCAAAAAGTTTGATTTATTTTTTTTTTTTTTTTTTTTTTGTTTCATTTGACCAGAGCACCTTCTTCCACATGTTTGATGTGTCTCCCAGGTGGCTTGTGGCAAACTTTAAACAACACTTTTTATGGATATCTTTGAGAAATTGCTTTCTTCTTGCCACTCTTCCATAAAGGCCAATTTATGCTGTGTACAACTGATTGCTGTCCTATGGACAGACTCTCCCACCTCAGCTGTAGATCTCTGCAGTTCATCCAGACTGATCATGGGCCTCTTGGCTGCATCTCTGATCAGTCTTCTTCTTCTTTGAGATGAAAGTTTTTATGGACGTCCGGGTCTTGGTAGATTTGCAGTGGTATGATAATCCTTCCATTTCAGTATGATCGCTTGCACAGTGCTTCTTGGGATGTTTAAAGTTTTGGAAATCTTTTTGTAACCAAATCTGGCTTTAAACTTCTCCACAACAGTATCATGGACCTGCCTGTTGTGTTCCTTGGTCTTCATGATGCTCTCTGTGCTTTAAAGAGAGCACTGAGACTATCACAGAGCAGGTGCATTTATACTTCAACTTGATTACACACAGAAGGCTTATTCTTGTCATCATCAAGTATTTAGGACAACATTGGATCATTCAGAGATCCTCAATGAACTTCTGGAGTGAGTTTGCTGCACTGAAAGTAAAGGTGCCGAATAATATTGCATGCCCCAATTTTCAGTTTATTCTTTTTTACAAAAGTTTAAAATAAGCAATTCATTTCGTTAAACTTCACAATTGTGTCCCACTTGTTTATTCTTCACCCTAACATTACATTTTTTTTTTTTATGTTTGAAGCCTGAAATGTGGGAAGAGTTTGAAAAATTTAAGGGGGCCAAATACTTTTGCAAGGCACTGTACCCTCGTCCTGCTATATACCCTCATGCTGCTATATGGCCTGCATCCTGATAAATATCCCCATCCTGATAAATAACCCCATCCTGCTCATATACCCCCATCTTGGTATACGGCCTGTATTCTGTGGCACATAAAAAAATAAACGTTTATACTTCCCTTTCCTCACTCCAGCAGCATCGCTCGTCTTCTGGTCTGTGCCAGCAGCAGCGCCGCTGACCTGTGTGGAGCTGGTCACCGATCCCTGTAGCATCATGATGACCTCCTGTCTGCCGGCCCGCTGATGTGTGTGGAGCTGTGCGCACAGCAATGACATCATCGCTGTGCGCGCTCTCCACACACATCAGTGGGTCGGAAGACAGGAGGACATCACGATGCTGCAGGGAACGGTGAGTATACCGTACTTATTCACTGCACACCGCGCGGATGATGATATGCGGGGGGCAGTGAATATAGCTGCACATGATCACTCCAGGCTGTAGTTGCCAGGGGTGATCACGCGGGCCGGCTGTTCATTAAGGGTGCATCACCCGCCCATCATCCCGCCCACCTGTCAGCGCCGGCTTCAGTGTTGAGAGATGATGGGCGGGAGGATGCATGCATTTGAAATTAGCCAGCCCATGTGGTCACAGTAGGTGCTACTACAGCCTGCGCATGCTGCCGATGTCCTGCTCCACCGCAGCACCCTCATTCCCCGCAGCCATGCCCTACATTCAGACTATAAGACGCACCCCCCACTTTCCCCCAAAATTTGGGGGAAAAAAGTGCGTCTTATAGTCCGAAAAATACGGTAGTTCCCTTAAAAAAAAAAAGAATTTCCATTCACACGAGAAGGAAGCTATATCTCACCTTAGGATTTTTATTACCAATCACATTAAAATATAATGGAAATCGATTTAGCTAATCTTTTTAAACATTTTCAGGAAGAAACTCTTAGATTATCTAAATTAGAATTTACGTTAATGGGCAAAATGCCATAGGTTACTTCTGCCAAAACATTACACATTTTAGTAGTAATGAGCGAATATATTTTGCACTACAGTATTCATTATGCGCCCGAATATTAACCCCTTTACAACTTGCACGTAACTGTATGTCCTAAATCATTAAGGGGTGATCACCACTGGCTGTTACGGTGAGCCGGCAGTGATCCTCGCACGTGTCTGCTGATTTGAACAGCAGACATGTGCCTCGTAGGTAGATTTGTGATGCACCCTCGCCTGTTAACCCCTTAAATCATGCTGTCAAAATGTAATAACGTGATTTAAAGCACCGCAACAGGGAAATTGCCTTTCCCCGCCACCATCGGAGCCCCCGTAACGCGATCACGGGGAGCTGATGGTTGTCATGGTAGCACAAGGTCATGTGATGACTCCTGTCGCTATTACGGCATAGCTCAAGGTTACAGCTGACAGAGCGCCGGCTGTTGTAAGAACACAGCATTTCTCCTGATCAGAGCAGGAGAAATGAGTCGGCGGTCAGACTGCTGATCCTAATAACCCCCTACGCAGACTAGTAAAATTAAAAAAAAAAAGTTTTTAAAAACACCTAAAAGTTAGAATCACCTCCCATTCGCCGCTAAAATTAAGTTTTTTGATTGTCGTAATTTTGAGCAAAATGCTAGAACAGGCAATCAAACTGTAGCATTTGCACAAAAATGGTATCATTAAAAACATTAGCTCAAGACAGGAAAAATAAGTCATCACTGAGCCCCATATCCCGAAAAATTAGAACGGAATGGGTAGTGGAAAATTGGGCAAAAAGTGCATAACTTTTTTTGGATAAATTTCTGATTTTTTTTTAACCCCTTAGATAAAAGTAAACCTATACATGTTTGGTATCTACAAACCCGTACTGACCTGAGGCATCACAATGACACATCAATTTTACAATATAGTGAACACTGTGAATAAGATACCAAAAAACAATTGCATTTTTTTTACAGTTTTTCTGCACTTGGAATTATTTTTTTTGTAGTTTTCCAGTACACTATATGGTAAACTTATGGTTTTATTTAAAAGTACGACTCGTCCAGCAAAAAAAACAAGCCCTCATATGGCAAGATTGACGAAAAAATTAAAATATTTCGGCTCTTGGAAGAAGGGGAGCAAAAAACCCCCGAAACATGGAAAATAACCCATGGGTGAAGGGGTTAAGGTATTTGCAATATTCGTTATTAGTTGAGTATTTTGGTATTCACCTCATGAGTTCCAAGTCACTTCCCCACATGTTTGGCGCCTGAATTTCCGCTACTAAACATGTGGGGATTGCCTGCCAATCACAGTAATGCTGTAGCCATCTTTGCTACTGGCCTTACTGTGATTGGCATGTGCAGTGAAAAATGACGTGCGGTCCCCCGCTTATTTGTGATGAACAGCGCAGGTAAAGGAGACTGCTAGGGACTGGTATTCTCAGGCTGGGGAGGTCCCATGTTTAGTGGGCCCTACCCAGCATAAAAATAGCAGCCCTTAGCCGGTGCACATTTGGCACATCTATTAGATGCGCCAATTGTTGCGCTTTACCCTGCTCATCTCAATTGCCCTGGTGCAGTGGCAATCGGGGTAATATAGAGAGTTGATGTCAGCTGTGAATTGTTAAAATCATAGTGCTGTCACTCCCTGCGTTTGTAACTGAGAGGTGTCTGCGACCCTCCCCCTGTAAGTATAAAGAAAAAAAACAAACACTAAAAAAAATCTTTATTTTAACCCCTTCACGACCTTTGATGGATATATCCGTCATGGTGCCCTGGTACTTAAAGACCCATGACTGATCTATCAGTCATGGCGAAATCGCAACCCCAGTGACCGCGATCTCTTTTCATTTATGAAATGGGGGAGTACGTCAAATTTTAGATGTGGGAAGGAGAGGACCTGTACCTGACCAGGAAGGGTGGTGTCTCCTCCCCGGACCTACGGAGGCTGTGATTGGCTGTTAAACGCCGCTCAGCCAATCACAGCCTGTGTAATGTTTCAGCCATCTGCCACCACCCTCCCCCATCAGCCGCTGTGCCCTGTATCTGCCACCGCCCTCCCCCATCAGTCACTGCCCCCCATCAGCCGCTGCACCCATGTATCTGCCACCGTTCTCCCCATCAGCCACTGCCCCCCTACATCTGCCACCGCCCTTCCCCATCAGTCACTGCCCCCCTGCATCTGCGACCGCACTCCCCCATCAGCCGCTGTGCCCCTCCTCGATCTGCTGCCCCCTCTCCCACCTCTCCCCCTCCCGGATCTGCTGCGTCCTCCATCTGCTGCCTCCTCCATCTGCTGCGATCCTGCTGCCTAGATCCATCCTGTAAGGTAGCTATCCTTAATCTCACCTCCTACTTCCCTTCTACCCTCACCCCCATCCTCTGCCGCTCCTGCATCCTTTGCGCCCTCATCCATCCTGCGACGCTCCTCCATCTGCCGCTCCCTCTCCCATCCTCTGCTGCTCCTCCGTCCGCCGCACACTCTCCCATCCGCCGCCGCTCCTCCATCTGCTGAGCCCTCTCCCATCCTCCGCCGTGCCCTCTCCCATCATCCGCCGCGCCCTCTCCCATCATCCGCCGCGCCCTCTCCCATCCTCCGCCGCGCCCTCTCCCATCCTCCGCCGCGCCCTCTCCCATCCTCCGCCGCTCCTTCTCCCATCCGCCGCCGCCGCTCCTCCATCCACATGCTGAATTAACCTTCTTTATAATCTTAAATCTGGCTTGTAAATTAGTTGAATCTTGTGTTTGGAGAAAATTATATCCAAAATCTGCTCCTGTATTCCAGATTGCAAGATCCCACAGAGAACATTTACGGTTGCCTTGGGTGTTAGTAGGTATAAAACATACATATTTATCCGACCACATTAGTTTGCAGCCTCCTGTCTAGTTCTATATTTATCTTGCATTAAGGAACAAAAATCTACTTCTACTGTGGATGTTTCTCCTTTATAAACTGTAATGTTAACAAGTTTACAACTCAGACTGGTGTCATGCCAGCTTGTTGGTTTAGAAGAATGGCTTTATCGCGATATATATTCGTCTAGGATACCTCCCATATGTCATTTGTTTGGCTGACCATTGCATCATTAGTACTACTGCTTTTATCATTACCCCTCGGAGCAAGACTTTCATTACTCTGGGTACACTTTTAGTGGATATTTTCACTAAACTACCTAAGTTCCTCATCTTATGCTGACCATACTCTTTTAAGTCCTACCCAGTCCCCCGCCACTGGACATGGGCAGTTGGATTTCTTTCACCGGGTTTGAGATGTACTCCCCCGTTTTAGAGAACCATGTTATGATTCATTAACTGTGGACGATTACAAAAACTCCCACCAAGAAAAACAAGAGTAGGTGGAACCTGAGCTGACCGCATTCCCCTATCTATCAGACCACACTAGAAGTAGCCATGTAGCGTTCCTAACACACCTGGACACCTTGTCACAGCAGGAAAAACTAGGTAAACCTTTCAGATAGAAATGAGGAATTCTACCTTGCCTCAGAGAAGTCCCCAAAGGAATAGCAAGCCCCCGACATATAGAGATTACGGTGATGTAGGGAAGCACAATACACAGATAGGAAAATATTTAGCAAAGGCGAGGCTTAACTACCTAGATACAAAGGAAAGAAAAGGAAACTGATTGTTGTCAGTACAAAAATCCTACAGAAAAATACCAATCTCATGAGAGAAAAAATTACCCTGGAGGCCACACGACCTCACCCCCACTATATCAGGCACTCTTGTAAATAATGGGAGAAACAAAATATGACATTCACAACAGAGCCCGCTTTGTAACCAGATTTTGGGTTTAAGTTACAGGAGGCTGGATTGCTCCCTTTTCTGGCGCTACTCTATCTCTATCTCTAAAATGTTTTGGCAACTTACAGTGTGACAAATGTATCCATGAAGTTCATTCTGCTATCTTTACTGTTGTAGGTGTAGCTAGTAGTACCTGATATGGTCCTTCCCACTTAGGCATATGCCAATGTTTTTTTTTTATCACTTTCACTAGGATCCAATCAGCGGGTCTCACCATTTCAGGTTCAGATAGTGGTTCTCCTGGAATAGAGTTAGGAGTAGAAATCTCTTTATGGTTTAACATTTTTGCCATGTATTCTTCTAGTGTGTAATCAACTTCTTCATCCACCCTTTTAAATGGCTCTAACTGTGGTAGCAGGAAGGGCCTTCCATAAATGATTTCAAAAAAGGTCACACCAGCTGGAGTTTTGGGGTTACATGCATATTTAATACCCCCAATGGAAGGCAATAGAGACAATTTTTACCTGTTTCCTGCATGGTCTTTCTTAATTTGCTTTTGAGAATTCCATTGTGTCTCTACCGTGGGTGACAGGCACAATGGTTCTTTAATTCAATAGACAGTGTCTTGGTCAATAGTGATTTACAAAATGTGGACCATTGTCACTGTATACCTTTTCTGGAATACCAAATCTAGGCATTATTTCTTTCAGAAGTGCTTTTGCCACAGTCATTGAATCCTGGTGTGTGGATGGAAACACTTCAACCCATTTGCTAAAAAGATCCATTATCACCTAACAGTATTTCTTCCCTTCACATCTGCTTAGTTCAATAAAATCCATACAAATGTGTTGAAAAGGATACTGTGGGTGGGGGAATTTACCTCTTTTTGGTTGCATAGTTCCTTGAGAACTGTTTTTAGCACGTACTAGACATGTTGTACAAAATTATTTTTTTTTTTTTGTAGTTATTAAAACCATAAGCCATATACCTTTGATATGACATGTACCATCCCTCCTGTTGAGACATAGGAAATCCCATGACTCAATATAGCAACATACCTAAAAAAAAAAGTAGGTAAAATATATTTGTTGTCGAGGACACATATAACCCATTTTCTAGAATGGCCACTGTGTTTTGGCCATTTAACCTGATCTTCCTTCCGTGTATGTGCTGCACATTTACATATAGCTATCTTCTTTGGGAAGCTGTATGGCATCTAAGATCTTTAGGGTTTATTTACCTGGTTCTTTTTACAGGCTTCATCTACAAAAAGTCCTAAGTCACTGGAATCGGTATATCTTTCAGGTCAGCTCTCAGTAGTGCCTGCTCAGAGACCATACCTAAACAGACCTCTGTATCCGAATTACAATTTCCTCATTCTCAGATGCCAACAGAATGTCATCCACATACAAGACTATCCGACTGCCCCTTGGTGGTTCAGATTGCTCTAAATTAGCTGCTATTGTTTGGGAGAAGATAATTCTGGTGAATGTGGACCTCTTCCCCTTGTATGTGAACGCAAACCAAAACTGGCTATCTGAATGCACTGGGATGCTGAAAAAACATTACCAATGTCTTATCACCTTCAACACCTTATCCTCTGGTCTTAATACATTTACTAAGGTATGTTGGTCTGGTACCTTGGGAGCCCTTGAAATCACAGCCTTGTTTACAGCTTTAAGGTCTTGTACCATGCGCCATCCAACAAAAGGAGGCACCTTCTTTACAAGGGTGTGTTACAAGGTGAGTCCGGACACGGTATGATGACTCCTGTATTTCAGGAGCTCATGTACAATGGGTTCAATACCTTCCTCTGCTTCTGGTTTTAGAGAATGTTGTCGTTGATGTGGTCTAAAAGTAGATTTAGGTGTTATACTCAAAGGTTCTACCCCTTTTATTAGTCCTACATGCGCAGGTCCTTTTTGACCACAAAGACTCTGGGTATTCTATAAGATCTCACTCTTGTTCGGGTGTTAGTATGAGAAACGGTCATTGCTCTCACCTTGGTTTTTGTAAATGTACCCAAGGCTGTGCAAGTGTAACCCAGTTGAGAAATTGCAGGCGTATTCAAAACTTCTTATTATACTTCGAGCCCTGGTCTCTTTCAACCCATTCATGGCTGTCCGCAGAATCCTCTACAAAATTTGCAACTTCCTTCCAAGACCCCCTTGTCTCTTTGACAATGGCACATGACGGATGATTGCTCTAAACAGTCTCATCTCAAAGTCAGGTGGTCTGACTTTAACTGCACAATTCCTCTTTTTATCCCAGTAAATTTTTTCAAGGAATATCTTAACACACACGTTTTTAAAGAATTTTTGTTCATAAGCCTTATCGGGCCCTCTGAAATATCTGAAGTACATAGTTACGTGCGACTTCTGGGAATCATATGCTTCTCCTCGCCTGCGTTTAACTGTTTCCACTTGTTGGTGGAGAGCTTAAGTTACTGCAGAGGGTCCTGTGGGTGACTAAATCCAGGCTGTAGTAATATCTGGGTTCCTCATGACCCTGTACTACCAGTAAATCTGTCATTGATTTTACTAGGAGTCCTGTTGGAGTTGGTACTATTCCTAGGTTCAATTTTTGCATCACATCTTTTCCCAACAGATTGCAGGGGCACACAGGGGACAACATCACATGCATTATTGCCTTTTTCCTGGTAATGGAGTCACATATCTCAACTGGAACAGACAGAGATTCTTTGTGCATGTTCCCATTTGCTCCTTTCACCACAATGTGGGCTGCAGACAGTCCCAGGGTGGGCACATCGTCTAGATGAATTGAGGTGCGTGTAGCACCAGAATCAACCAAAAAAATTACTTTGTGTTCCCCCACCATAAGAGTGACCGGCAGTGACATAGTTTGCACATATATCTCTATCTCTTCGAAGTTAAATACTTCCTCACATGGTTGTTCTGATTTTTTTTTTTTTATCACAATGGGACTGGTGAGGGTGAAAGTGCTGTCTCTTTGGTAGCGTCTCTGTCAAGTCATTGGTTTGGGTAAACTTCCTTAGTCTATCTGTCAAGACAGTCCCAGAGAAAGTGTCATACGGTGCTACGCTGGCCCTGCAACTGTGGGCCCTGCGCTTGCCCTGACCCTGGAGGTACCCTTGATGGTAGGGAGGTCCCTAACCACTCTGCAGCGACAAAGCACCAGCAGGGCAGGCGACCTGGCGCCTCACAGCACCCATGCTGCAAGGCAAAGCCCCCAAGGCTCAAGGTCGCAGTGCCCCACTGACACGATACCACCTCAACTGCGGCCACTACACAGTACCAGCACTCAGTGAGAGGAACTGCGCACTCACCTCCCACTGGCTCCCATATCTGGACTGGGAGCAAAAAAAGGCTGACCCCTCTTGCAGTCTCCTGCTGATTAAAATCACCTGTGCCAAATAGGGGGAGTGCAGATCCAAGCAAAAAAAGAGGGGGATAGAATGTTGTATAACAGGCTATGAAGAAAAAGACATGGATCGCACATCCCACAAAAATACAATGATCTAAAGCCAGTGTCAGTAGGGCACTGCGACCTGGAGCCTTGGGGGCTTTGCCTTGCAGCATGGGTGCTGTGAGGCACCAGGTCGCCTGCCCTGCTGGCGCTTTGTCGCTGCAGCAGTAGTTGGTGCACAGTGCCACACTAAAAGGTTTAGGATAGGGACCCACTCAAGAGGTTTGCCGTGAAGTGGCAGTGGGCTTAATACAATCTGATCAGAATGGTAACAAAAGAACCTCATGTTCTATTTAATTAATTTTATTAATTTTTTGCCTAGCGGCTTTAGATCATTGTATTTTTGTGGGATGTGCTATCCATGTCTTTTTCTTCATAATAAATATATATATATATATATATATATATATATATATATACATATATATATATATATATATATATATATTATATAATATAGGTTATAGGTATGTATGTATATATATGTGTGTGTGTATGTATGTATATATATATATATATGTATATATATATATATATATATACAGATATATATATAATGTGTGTGTGTATATGTATGTGTGTGTGTGTGTATATATATATATATATATATATATATATATGTATATATATATATATATATATATATATATATATATATATATATATATATATATATATATATATATATATATATATATATATATATATATAAAGCAAGGATGGTTGACCTTAGGGAGATCAACATCCAACACCGCGGAGACACCATCACGTGTTTCTCAACGCAGTGATTCTAGAGCAATGCCCCCTGGGAAATATTCAAAACAAGAAAGCCTGCGGAGACACCATCACATGTTTCTCAACGCTGGCAGGAAACTAGCCAGGTCTTTCACCGGGAAGGAACAACCACGGGAAGGGTAGGTAAGAGATACCGGGCACAGCTGATCCACGAACGGCTGGCTGTCACAATCCCAGTGAGCAGACGGGATCCCGGTGCATGTCCCAAGGTGTAGATCATACAAAATTAAAAAATAGACAGGGTCGCACTCCACAAGGATCTGGATGAAGATAAATCTTTAATCCATGCTCAAATCAGGGAATACAGGTGGTGGGGGAAGGTGAGGTTGTGCAGCGCCGGACGACGGTGGGCCGTTTCGCAAACAAATTGCTTCTACGGGTCCAGTGAGATAAGGGACATTGTATCCGCCCTTTTATACAAGGTGGTGCGGAAAGCAATGTCACTGAGTGAATTAAAATACATTTAAAACAACAACCAGTTGTAATTACATCAAGCGGACATAGAACAATATAATAAGCAAATAGCAAGAGCATTATAGTTATCACATCAAAAAGTGTAACAAGAGTTAGAAAAAATACTATACAATACATTTGAAAGTATTTTGAAGAAACAAATTTTTTGGAAGAAAAAAAAAATTTTTTGAAGAAATTTTTTTTTTATATGTATACATTTTTATATGTTTTTTTCATCATCAATATACCAAATAATGCATAGTGAGAGGGAGGAAGCTCAGTAAATGGAAAGCTACAAAAAGACCGACAGATCGTTTTTGTCATTCAGGCCTAAGGGGCCAAGAGCATTCAAATCCATAATTAATCTAGACTCCCATTTGAGTAATGCACGGTGGGTATCACCCCCTTTGGAACAAGGGTTAATTTTAACCGCACCATCATATCTCAAGAGCCGCAGGTTTCCTTCATGGCATTCCTGCATATGCTTGATTAATCGTGGTGAGCCTACTCCATATGTTATGGATTTGAAGTGCTCCCTAAATCTCACGTACAGGGGCCGGATAGTTTTACCTATATAAAATCGTTGATAAGGACAGAAAATGACATATACTAGGTAATTAGATTTACATGTTATGAAGTCATTAATTTTAATAACCTCACTACCAATTCTTAAAGTATTGCCTGTACAACGGTACTCACAAAAAAGGCAGTTGCCACATTTAAAATTCCCTTTAATTTTTCTGCGATCTAGCCATGTTCCTTCTTTGTGGGTGACCAAACGATTTTTGACAAGGATATCGCTTAAATTCTTACTTCTCCTATAGGATATTAATGGGCCTTCGGAAGCTGACTCATTAAGATCTTTATCATTAATAATCAAATGACAGTGTTTCCTAATACTAGATTTTATTGTATCATACATGGGATTAAATTTGAAATTAAAAACACATCTCCCTGATGTCTCATTATCGTATGCATTTGCATTTTTCTTTTTCATGCATTTTATATGTGAGAGGTCATAGCTTAAAGTCTTTTCAAAGGCCTCATTAATAACCACCATAGGGTACCCTCGCTCTGATAGACGTATTTTTAAATCAGAGGCCTGTTGTGTATATTTTTCAGAATTATTATGCACTTTTTTAAGGCGTAGAAATTGGCCAAAGGGGAGTGATTTCTTGGTGTGGGACAGATGCGCGCTATTGTAATGAAGCAGAGTATTTACTGCAGTGGGTTTTCTATAGATCTGTGTATTAATTATGCCATCCTTTACGGTGACTATGGGGAGATAAGGTATGCACACCAGTGACTATGTAAGGGGAATACATGAAATAGCAGAAACTGCTGTGTGAATACTGACTTGAAAAATCCAATAGCTATATGCAAGAGTGAAAATGTGAAAAATGGAATCTGCATTACTGCTATGAAGATATGAATCAAGAGAAATTTAGCTACTGAATTGATCAATGCAATAGAGCCCCAACACTACGCCAAAGTATTTCTCTACGTTGGGGTCCCTAGCTTGTGTGTGTCCTCTCATGCAGTTAAAAAAACTTACCGTGTATGGGAAGCTGAGACCCAGGCTATTTATGCGTATGATATGGATTGGCAATGGGTGTGGTTGGGGAGGGTTCACAAACGAAAAAATACTAACAAATAGGAATAACGTTTGGAACACCATTCTAAGTCCGAACTGGGTGCAAAAACCTAAAAAAACATCACTATGGGGAGATAAGGTATGCACACCAGTGACTATGTAAGGGGAATACATGAAATAGCAGAAACTAAATTTCTCTTGATTCATATGTTCATGGCAGTAATGCAGATTCCATTTTTCACATTTTCACTCTTGCATATAGCTGTTGGATTTTTCAAGTCAGTATTCACACAGCAGTTTCTGCTATTTCATGTATTCCCCTTACATAGTCACTGGTGTGCATACCTTATCTCCCCATAGTGATGTTTTTTTAGGTTTTTGCACCCAGTTCGGACTTAGAATGGTGTTCCAAACGTTATTCCTATCCTTTACGGTGAGTCTGACGTCCAGAAAGTCTAGTTTCTGGCTGCCAAAACTATAAGTGAAGAGCATGTTATATGGGTTAGTGTCATTAAGATATGCCACAAAATTGCAGAACTCTCGTTCAGATCCATCCCACACCAAGAAAGCATCGTCTACATACCTGGCATATTTTTTTTAATATGTTTCAGGTATGGATTTCCAATGTTATAAATGCAGTCCTCTTCAAATGCGGCCAGGAAAAGGTTTGCAAAAATGCAAGCTGCGGGGGTACCCATCGCGGTACCCCCGCATTGCACAAACCATTGGTCGTCGAATTTGAATGCATTATGATGCAAGACGAAACTGAGTGCCTCTACAATAAAGTTTACCAGAGCGGGGTCTTAGTCAAAATTCAAAAGGACTCTTTTTATGGTCTGTACACCCAGATCCTGAGGGATATGGGTGTACAGACTTTCTATATCCAATGTGGCTAAATTAAAACAGTCCTGCCATTGGAAATCCTCAAGCATATTGATGAATTCCCCCGTATCTTTCAAATACGAGGGAATTAAAACAGTCAGGGGTTTAAGAAGCCACTTTAAATAGTGTGACAGAGGTTCTGTCACTGAACCTATCCCTGAAATGATAGGGTGGCCGGGAGGGAGGCACTGTCCTTGTGGATCTTTGGTAAATAGTACCAGTGAGGCTTTTTAGGATGCAGAGGAAGCAGTTTTTCAGCAGTTTTTTTTAGTAAGGATTAGAGCTGAGCGAACCGGTCGCGGTTCGGCTCGAGGTCGGTTCGCCGAACGGAGGTCCCGTTCGAGTTCGGTTCGACGAACCAAACTCGAACCAATAGGCTATAATGGGAGGCAATCACAAACACATAAAAATGCATGATAAATGTACACAAACAGTTAATAAACATTGCCATAACACTTACCGGTCCCCGCGATCCCTCCTGCACTCTGTCTCCTGCGCTATTCCATCCGAAGATCGCTGAATCCTCCCGGTGACCGGCACTGCAAGCAGTGATGCAGGACCTATCGTGACGTCAAAATAGCCATGTGACCAGTCACGCGGCTATTATCTCATTGGCTACAGACTGGTCACATGACTATGACGCGTCATGTAGGACCTGCGAGTGCATCTCTCCGGTACACGGTGCACATTTGTGTATCGCCGTGTACCGGCGACATGCTCTAGCACACGGTCGACTCACCGTTCCGTTAGGGACCGGCTGACACAGCCGGTCATTAACGGAGATCACCGTTGCCATAGCAACGCAGTTAGCGGTGACGTCACCGCTAACCGCGGCTCCGGGAGCACCGTTGCTATGGTAACGCGTCTGTCAGCGTTACCGCTGTTACCGCTAGCAGCACTGATCACTCACGGAGTGAAGGCTGCACGCTGCTTCTCGTGCAGCTTTCACGGAGTGAATGCTCCACGGGAAGCAGCGTCTTCCCCCATGCAGCAGTGATGTAGCAGAGCTGCATTTGTTGAACGAGAAAGACAGAAGAGCAGGATCGTGGAGGGCTGACAGGGGGTAATAAAGATGGAGTCTCTAATGTGTCTGTGTATTTATTTCTATTAAAGTATTTTTTCTTTGTGTGGTGTCTTTTTTTTAACCCTTTATTGGAGATTCTTAATGGCCGGGTCAAACGTGCCTGACATTAAGAATCTCTGGCTTAATACTGGCTAGTAAAACAAAGCCAGTATTAACTCATGATTACCCAACAAGCCACCCGGCTCCAGGGCTGTTGGAAGAGTTGGATACAGCGCCAGATGATGACGCTTCTATGAGAGCGCCATTTTCTGGTACGGCTGCGGACTGAAATTAGCAGCAGAGGCGCCCAGAAACCTCGGGCTAACCTGTGCTGCGGATTCCAATCCCCAGCAGCCTAGTTGTACCTGGCTGGACACAAAAATGGGGCGAAGCCCACGTCATTTGTTTTTTAGTTATTTCATGAAATAAGTGAAATAATTAAAAAAAAACGGGCTTCCCTATATTTTTGGTTCCCAGCCGGGTACAAATAGGCAACTGGGGGTTGGAGGCAGCCCGTGGCTGCCTGCTGTACCTGGCTAGCATACAAAAATATGGCGAAGCCCACGTCATTTTTTTGGTGGGCAAAAAACTTCTGCATACAGTCCTGGATGGAGTATGCTAAGCCTTGTAGTTCTGCAGCTGCTGTCTGCTCTTCTCCATACAGACAGACATATTACAGACACAGTCCGTATTAAGAAATTTTTTTTTTCATAAGCATATATGTTTTTGTCCAATACAAGTTACAAATGACGTTTCGGCCTGAGCCTTCGTCAGATTGGACTTATCTGCATGTAATCATGAAAAATGACAATAATCAGTATCACATAAGAGTGAGAGAACAATAACATAAACTCGAACAATGTAGAGGTACAATTGGGATGCAGCAAAAAAATTGCAACACAACAAGAAATGAAACACATGATACAAATGTCATAATACAGTACAAGGACAATATAGTAATGACAAATATGGGGTCAGAGTAGGCTTAGACAGCTCTGGTACGAAAGAGATGTCAATCATAAAGTAACATGTGCAGTAGGTGTAGAGCTACACTATGCATGACAGAGCTAATGGGTAGACCGACCATAGAAAAAGTGGAGAAAAAGTGGAGAAGAAGTGGAGAAGAAGTGTTTGTTCATGCCAGATGGGAGATAAATAATTTTTTTCCGGCGCTGTCATTTACTGTAACGTGATCATCGGTGTACGGTGTATACCTGTGATCACGTGAGTGGGGACCGGAAAAACCGTCCTGAATCATGATCTCCAGGGTCTCAGCTAGCCCTGAAACCCCGGAGATTTTCTGACGCCGGGGGGCGTTATTCACTTATTTCTGCCTGCTGTTTATAAATGGCAGATCAGAATAAGGCTACATTAACACGACAGATCCATTTTTGCGGTCTGCAAAAAACAGTCCTTTTTTTTCACGGGTGCATCCGTGTGGCATCCGTTTCCGTTCCGTAGACGGTCCGTATGTCATCTGTTTGTCATCCGTGTGCCTTCCGTTTTTTTTGTGTACTGCAAAAAAACTGAAGGAGGGTAATTGCATAAATTTACCCAGGATCCATAGCTTCATCCTACATGAGGCGGTCACATGTTCACTCCAGTGCCATTTTGTACTGCTTTTCACAGCGTAGAGCGCTCTGGTGATTTTCCTGTGCTTGTGCACTTCATATCAGTCTTTTCTGTCATTATAATGGCAGAAAGACACATAATGTCCCACTCTCCTGCATTTTGTAATTTTGCACCCTTTGGTGCCTTTAATGTGGCACTAAGGGGTGCTTATCTTTGTATTTAGCCAAAAAAATGAAAAAAAAAATGACGTAGGGTTCCCCCTAGTTTTGTAGCCAGCTAGGGTAAAGCAGACGGCTGCAGCCTGCAGACCACAGCTGGCAACCTCACCTTGGCTGGTAATCCAAAACTGAGGGCACCCCACGCTGTTATTTTAAAATAAATAAATAATTAAAAAAAAACACGTAGGGGTCCCCCCTAAAATTGGATCACCAGCCAAGGTAAAGCAGACAGCTGGGATCTGATATTCTCAGACTAGGGAGGTCCATGGTTATTGGACTCTCCCCAGCCTAAAAATAGCAGGCCGCAGCCGCCCCAGAAGTGGCGCATCCATTAGATGCGCCAATCCTGGTGCTTCGCCCCAGCTCATCCCGCGCCCTGGTGCAGTGGCAAACGGGGTAATATATGGGGTTAATACCAGATGTGTAATGTCACCTGGCATCAAGCCCTGGGGTTGGTGAGGTCAGGCGTCTATCAGATACCCGACATCACCAACCCAGTCAGTAATAAAAAAAAATAGACGACAAACACATTTTTATTTGAAAAAACACTCCCCAAAACATTCCCTCTTTAACCAATTTATTAGAAAGAAAAACAAATCCAGGTCTGGTGTAATCCAAGGGGTTGCCATGACGATCCACACTGTCCCAGTCAATGAAGAGCAGAATGTTCCCCATTGGCTGGGAGAGCAATGCAGTGACCTGAGCTAACATCAATAGGTCACTGTAGATATAAAAATATAGCGCATATGAGAAGCACCCGTGGAGTGATTTCTGTATATATATATTATAGAATTGCTCACCTGGTTAGGTTGTGCGCCCTCGCACAACCCCGGTGTTAGATGTATAATTCCTCTGGGGGATGAGGGACTGTCTCAGCTGGCGTTATCCGTCGTTTTGCTGGGTGGATCCAGGTTTGTTTCCGCTGCTGGCTTCAGATTCACCGACTTTCTGAATCCTGGAGCTCTGTGCGGACCTGTGTCCTCCCGCTGTTAGTTCAAATGATCTGATGGATTCTATTACTCACAGCAGCTCTACCCGGATTCCCTTATGGGAGTAGGCATGTAGAAAAAAAGATTCCGGTCTTTGTGAGCGCTAGTAATAGATCTTTGGTCTTTGATCTTTTAAGAAATTTGGCTTTATTATTAATAACATAAAGCTCTTGTATTAACACAACGCGTTTCAGCAAGATACACTTGCCATCCTCAGGTGTAACAAGAGCACTTCACACACATTAAATTTATAGATAAAATGAAACAACCCTTTAAATGCTAAAAACTTTTATAATGGATTAAAAGTCGGATAAAAGCTTATAAAAAACATATAAAAATACCACATGGGACATTATCATCTAAAAATCGATATCTATACAACCATTTCATAAATAAATAAATAGTTGGGATTAAATTCATTAAAATAGAATTTACCATTTATAATTTTCTATGAGGACTACTTTTAGTGAAAATATGTATTATCAGGATTTTTTGCCCCCATTTGGCTTAATGGATGTCACAGTGATACTAAAATCTTTTAGTTAGGAAACCTTTTTAGTATTATTTCTTTAGTAAAAATTTTCCCTTTTTTTCCTTCTTTTCCCTCTTTCTTCCTTCTTTTCTTTTTTTTTTTTTTTTCCTTCTTTCCTCCCTTCTTTTTTTCCTCTTTTTTTCTCCCTTTTCCCCTTCTTTCTTTTCTCCTTTCCTTTTCCTTTTCTGAACCCAATTTATCCGATGCACATAAATCAATAATAAAATGCACATATATAGGGGCACTTAACACTTCAGCATATATATGCATACATGCATAAATATACATATACGCTCACATACGTATAATATGACTCTATCAGGTAAACCTTGTCATATTAATGTTTGGCGACATTATCTAGCATTATATTATGTCCTTCTGGGGCTAGTGTACCCAATTTGAAGATCCAATAGCTTTCTTTTTTGATGAGTTTATTTAATGATCGTGGATCTTTACTATCTATAGTGTCTATAATGGTAAGTGTCATTTTTGGGTCCCTATTGTGCACATGATTGTAATGTCTTGATACACTATGTAGTGGATAGCCACTTTTTATGTTGTGTCGGTGTTTATTCAATCGTGCATGCATTTCTTGTATTGTTCTACCTACATATTGGACACCACAAGGGCATTCCAGTAGATAGACTACATATGTGGAATGACAATCAAATGTATGTTTTATTATATAGGTTTCTCTTGTGGTCTTGGACGTAAAGGTTTTTGCTCCTTTAGTTATCACCTGACAGCATAGACATTTTGGTGTTTGACATGGGTAACATCCCCATTGATTTGGGTTGTTAACCTTGACTATTGATGGTTTTAAAGAGGTGTTACTGGGTGCGACCATATTACCTAGACTCCTATTTTTCTTATAAATAATGATGGGTCTGTGAGGTATGTGGTCTGATAGTATAGGATCACCTTTTAATATAAACCAATATTTATTGAGTAGTTTTTCAATATGGGTTCTAGGTTGACAGTAAGTAGTGACAAGACTCCATTTGGATAATTTGATTTTTCCTTCATTGTTTAGAATATTCGCTTGTTTTGGTTGTATACATGTTTCCTGGGTGAGGGGATTTGTTTTATTGTAGGCATCTTGTAACAGTTTTTTGGGGTATCCCTTCTCCAGGAATCGGTGTTTAAGAATTTTGGTTTCTTTCGCATAGTCCGTATCCACTGTACAGTTTTTTCTTATCCTTCTGTACTGTCCATATGGAATGTTCCGGATCCATCTTGGTAGATGTCCACTGTTATATTTTAAATAACTATTTACATCCACGGGTTTGAAGTGTGTGGATGTTGTAATCCTCCCTGTTTCATTCAAATTAATTTGCAGGTCTAAATATTGAATGGTTTTATTTGAATAAGTGGCCGTAAAGGATATACCCCATTCATTCTTATTGAGATCCTCTATGAATTCTTGTGCTTTCCCCAAGGGGCCTCTCCATATCAGGAAGAGGTCATCAATGAACCGACGGTAGAGAACTATGTGTTCCTTATATTTGGATTGTGCGATGGAGACGGACTCGAACGCACCCATAAAGATATTAGCGTAACTTGGTGCGAATCGCGTCCCCATCGCACATCCCTTGGTTTGTTTGAAGTATGAGCCCTCAAATGTGAACACATTGTTCTCTAATATGAATTTTATTGCCGTTAATAAAAATTCCTTTGTGGCGCTGAAATTTCTGAATCCTTTGCTAGTATTTCTTCTACGGCTCATAGGCCCCTAGTATGTGTTATATTATTGTATAATGAACAGACATCCAATGTAAGGAGTAAGCTATTATCCAATGGGGGTAGGATTAATAATTCCCTTATCAATTGTGTTGAGTCTTTCAAATAGGATTCTTGGTTTACTACATACCCTTGTAAGAATAGGTCCACAAAATGGGAAAGATTGCTGGTTATAGAGTTGACCCCTGAAATTATTGGGCGTCCAGGTGGATTTTTCGTGTCTTTATGTATTTTTGGTAGGTAGTAAAAATATGGCACTGAATAGTTTGTAATATCAAGGAATTTTTTCTCTTTTTTATTTAATATTCCCATCTGAGAGGCTTCCCTTATGATCGTGTTATAATCATGTAAAATTTGGGTTGAGGGATCCTTTTCCAGGGGTTCATAGTAATCATTGTCATTTAAGATCTTGTTGCCTTCATTAATATACCATGCCCTATTCATTATTACTATCCCTCCCCCTTTGTCTGCTCTTTTGATAATAATATTTTTATTCTCTCGTAATGTGGTAATTGCCCTTTGCTCTCCTTTTGTAAGATTATTTTTCATTTTTGGGTTAGTAAGGGATCTGATGTCCTTTAATATTAATTGTTGAAATGTCTCAACGTGGGACCCTTTATGTTGTATTGGGTAAAATTTACTCCTTGTATTCCTTGGGTCAACGTGTTTAACATTCATTTGTGACATTTCATTAATATCCTGATTTTTTGGAGGATATTTTCCTGCTTTTCCTTTCTCTTCTATCAAAAAATGTCTTTGTATAGTGATTTTTTTAAAAAATTCATTTAGATCGAGATATAATGAAAATGTATCCAGTCCTGAGGTGGGGCTAAAGGATAATCCATGTCCCAGGAGTGATTTTTCGTCATCTGTTAGTATGTAGTTAGAAATATTAAAAATCCCTATTTTTTCTTCAATTCTATCTTTTTCTTTTATTTCTTTTATCTCTTCATTTGTTGTTTCCCTTTCATCTTTATTTAATTTTATTGATTGTTTCTTTAGTTGATCTATTATGTTTTCGTTTTTTTCGGGATAGTTATTTGATCGTTCATTTCTTCTAACCCGATTATATCTGATTCCTCCTCTACATCCTCTCCTTCTCTTTTTCTCTTGGAGTGGCGTCCTGGAGCCACCCGAAAATAATGAGTGATTTTCATAGTGTTTAAGTTGTTGGATTTATTAGGGCTTTTTTCTATTTGATGACCTGTATGATTCCCTATTACAGAGGGGGGTAGAATCATACCAGATTGTATGGGTTCCTGTGAACTAGTTTCTTCATGCACTGTTAATATAGATAGATCGAGGAGTTGTGTGTTATTCTCATCTTCTATATTATCTTTGTGTGTCTCTTTAGTTTGTATTGGCGTATTTTTAATAGAATTATTTGTATTATTACTATTACTTGTAGTGGCTATTACTATATTTGAAGTTTCTTCAGTTTCATGATTATTCGCTTCGAAAAAGGACATTACCACACAAAAAGAGCTATATGAACCATTAAAAGATAAAGGGAAAATAGGATTTTGTTGTTTTTTTTTTTTTTTTTTTTTTTTTTTTAAAGCAGGCAATCATTTTAGATGGACTCCTAGATCACCTGATAACTAATCCCTTGGAAGATACACTCTGCTTTCACCCCCCTCTCATTGTAGAATTAACGGGTTTTACTGATTGATACGGACGCAAGATATGGACTTTTTATGAACAATAGGTTAGCGCATAGGGAATCCCTGATCACTAACATAATAGGTAACCAGATAAACACTATAGAGATTAACGAAGATGAGAATATTAGACTAAATGAAATTGATAGGAAAAATATGGCAGACCTTTTTTCTGATTATGAACGTAACTGCAAACTAGAAATCACTAATCATCTCAATAAAATATTCCTGGAGAGATACTTACTAGAGAATATAATACCAGTAGAATTTAAATTAACCCAGAAACCACCCTTCCCTAATGATAAAGATTTTATAACTAAATGGGAAGAATATTCTCAAAGATACTCACAAGGGCTTATGAAAATAATTATAGGACAAAATAAACTAGAAATTGAAAAAGCTCTAAATAAACTGAATAATCTAAAATTAACCTTAGACATCTATTCTCAATCATATGATTATAAAGAAATAGATCTTATATTAAAAATAACATTGAATAAATATGAAGAAGAATTAATAAAGAAAAAAGCTGTAAATTATATAAGGGATAGATATGAAAATAATAGGGACAGTGATAACATGGAAATTGATATTAACCCTTCAATTAACCCTTCAATTTCAGAAACCACAGATGATAATACTAATGTAACTCTATATAAGGATATAAATAAAATAAAAACCACCAAAGATCAGAACAGAGATACACCCAATATTACTAAGAATAAAAATAAAAATAAAAATATGAAAAATAAAGAATCCTTTAATTATTTAACATCGGAAAAACAAAGGAATTATTACCAACTCCATAGATCTAAATTGAAAATCAGTAAAACAAAAAATAATGAATCTGGTATCCCAACCACAAATAAATCCCATCATCATGATCAAAATTTACTACCCATCTCATTCAGTCCTATGGAACACAATGGGACCGAATCAGTGTTTGATATGGAAGCTTTAACAACATTATCTACTATAATGTAAGCGAATAATCATGAAACTGAAGAAACTTCAAATATAGTAATAGCCACTACAAGTAATAGTAATAATACAAATAATTCTATTAAAAATACGCCAATACAAACTAAAGAGACACACAAAGATAATATAGAAGATGAGAATAACACACAACTCCTCGATCTATCTATATTAACAGTGCATGAAGAAACTAGTTCACAGGAACCCATACAATCTGGTATGATTCTACCCCCCTCTGTAATAGGGAATCATACAGGTCATCAAATAGAAAAAAGCCCTAATAAATCCAACAACTTAAACACTATGAAAATCACTCATTATTTTCGGGTGGCTCCAGGACGCCACTCCAAGAGAAAAAGAGAAGGAGAGGATGTAGAGGAGGAATCAGATATAATCGGGTTAGAAGAAATGAACGATCAAATAACTATCCCGAAAAAAACGAAAACATAATAGATCAACTAAAGAAGCAATCAATAAAATTAAATAAAGATGAAAGGAAAACAACAAATGAAGAGATAAAAGAAATAAAAGAAATAAAAGAAAAAGATAGAATTGAAGAAAAAATAGGGATTTTTAATATTTCTAACTACATACTAACAGATGACGAAAAATCACTCCTGGGACATGGATTATCCTTTAGCCCCACCTCAGGACTGGATACATTTTCATTATATCTCGATCTAAATGAATTTTTTAAAAAAATCACTATACAAAGACATTTTTTGATAGAAGAGAAAGGAAAAGCAGGAAAATATCCTCCAAAAAATCAGGATATTAATGAAATGTCACAAATGAATGTTAAACACGTTGACCCAAGGAATACAAGGAGTAAATTTTACCCAATACAACATAAAGGGTCCCACGTTGAGACATTTCAACAATTAATATTAAAGGACATCAGATCCCTTACTAACCCAAAAATGAAAAATAATCTTACAAAAGGAGAGCAAAGGGCAATTACCACATTACGAGAGAATAAAAATATTATCAAAAGAGCATACAAAGGGGGAGGGATAGTAATAATGAATAGGGCATGGTATATTAATGAAGGCAACAAGATCTTAAATGACAATGATTACTATGAACCCCTGGAAAAGGATCCCTCAACCCAAATTTTACATGATTATAACACGATCATAAGGGAAGCCTCTCAGATGGGAATATTAAATAAAAAAGAGAAAAAATTCCTTGATATTACAAACTATTCAGTGCCATATTTTTACTACCTACCAAAAATACATAAAGACACGAAAAATCCACCTGGACGCCCAATAATTTCAGGGGTCAACTCTATAACCAGCAATCTTTCCCATTTTGTGGACCTATTCTTACAAGGGTATGTAGTAAACCAAGAATCCTATTTGAAAGACTCAACACAATTGATAAGGGAATTATTAATCCTACCCCCATTGGATAATAGCTTACTCCTTACATTGGATGTCTGTTCATTATACAATAATATAACACATACTAGGGGCCTATGAGCCGTAGAAGAAATACTAGCAAAGGATTCAGAAATTTCAGCGCCACAAAGGAATTTTTATTAACGGCAATAAAATTCATATTAGAGAACAATGTGTTCACATTTGAGGGCTCATACTTCAAACAAACCAAGGGATGTGCGATGGGGACGCGATTCGCACCAAGTTACGCTAATATCTTTATGGGTGCGTTCGAGTCCGTCTCCATCGCACAATCCAAATATAAGGAACACATAGTTCTCTACCGTCGGTTCATTGATGACCTCTTCCTGATATGGAGAGGCCCCTTGGGGAAAGCACAAGAATTCATAGAGGATCTCAATAAGAATGAATGGGGTATATCCTTTACGGCCACTCATTCAAATAAAACCATTCAATATTTAGACCTGCAAATTAATTTGAATGAAACAGGGAGGATTACAACATCCACACACTTCAAACCCGTGGATGTAAATAGTTATTTAAAATATAACAGTGGACATCTACCAAGATGGATCCGGAACATTCCATATGGACAGTACAGAAGGATAAGAAAAAACTGTACAGTGGATACGGACTATGCGAAAGAAACCAAAATTCTTAAACACCGATTCCTGGAGAAGGGATACCCCAAAAAACTGTTACAAGATGCCTACAATAAAACAAATCCCCTCACCCAGGAAACATGTATACAACCAAAACAAGCGAATATTCTAAACAATGAAGGAAAAATCAAATTATCCAAATGGAGTCTTGTCACTACTTACTGTCAACCTAGAACCCATATTGAAAAACTACTCAATAAATATTGGTTTATATTAAAAGGTGATCCTATACTATCAGACCACATACCTCACAGACCCATCATTATTTATAAGAAAAATAGGAGTCTAGGTAATATGGTCGCACCCAGTAACACCTCTTTAAAACCATCAATAGTCAAGGTTAACAACCCAAATCAATGGGGATGTTACCCATGTCAAACACCAAAATGTCTATGCTGTCAGGTGATAACTAAAGGAGCAAAAACCTTTACGTCCAAGACCACAAGAGAAACCTATATAATAAAACATACATTTGATTGTCATTCCACATATGTAGTCTATCTACTGGAATGCCCTTGTGGTGTCCAATATGTAGGTAGAACAATACAAGAAATGCATGCACGATTGAATAAACACCGACACAACATAAAAAGTGGCTATCCACTACATAGTGTATCAAGACATTACAATCATGTGCACAATAGGGACCCAAAAATGACACTTACCATTATAGACACTATAGATAGTAAAGATCCACGATCATTAAATAAACTCATCAAAAAAGAAAGCTATTGGATCTTCAAATTGGGTACACTAGCCCCAGAAGGACATAATATAATGCTAGATAATGTCGCCAAACATTAATATGACAAGGTTTACCTGATAGAGTCATATTATACGTATGTGAGCGTATATGTATATTTATGCATGTATGCATATATATGCTGAAGTGTTAAGTGCCCCTATATATGTGCATTTTATTATTGATTTATGTGCATCGGATAAATTGGGTTCAGAAAAGGAAAAGGAAAGGAGAAAAGAAAGAAGGGGAAAAGGGGGAAAAAAAGAAGGGAGGAAAGAAGGAAAAAAAAAAAAAAAAAGAAAAGAAGGAAGAAAGAGGGAAAAGAAGGAAAAAAAGGGAAAATTTTTACTAAAGAAATAATACTAAAAAGGTTTCCTAACTAAAAGATTTTAGTATCACTGTGACATCCATTAAGCCAAATGGGGGCAAAAAATCCTGATAATACATATTTTCACTAAAAGTAGTCCTCATAGAAAATTATAAATGGTAAATTCTATTTTAATGAATTTAATCCCAACTATTTATTTATTTATGAAATGGTTGTATAGATATCGATTTTTAGATGATAATGTCCCATGTGGTATTTTTATATGTTTTTTATAAGTTTTTATCCGACTTTTAATCCATTATAAATGTTTTTAGCATTTAAAGGGTTAAATAACCTGATTGTATGACACACCCATGAGTCTCACTTGTGGGGTTGTTTCATTTTATCTATAAATTTAATGTGTGTGAAGTGCTCTTGTTATACCTGAGGATGGCAAGTGTATCTTGCTGAAACGCGTTGTGTTAATACAAGAGCTTTATGTTATTAATAATAAAGCCAAATTTCTTAAAAGATCAAAGACCAAAGATCTATTACTAGCGCTCACAAAGACCGGAATCTTTTTTTCAACATCAATAGGTCAGCCCAGGTCACTGCAGGGCATGACAAGTGCTGCTGTCAGCGAGGTACATTAACTGCACTCATCTCCTGCACACTGACAGCACCTGTCACTGAGTTCAATGACCGCCGCCTTCACAGCCAAGTATCGCGACAGGCCCGTGACATCACCGCTAGTCAGTCTCGGGTCGGAAGCGAGAGAAGGTGATGTGACAAGCGGCGGCCATGGAGGACAGTGACAGCGCTGAGGTCGGGATGGCGGGACTTCATCACCGCAGGTAAGCCGAGCGGGACCATGTGTGCAGAGTGTGTGTGCAGAGTGTGTGTGCAGAGTGTGTGTGCAGAGTGTGTGTGCAGAGTGTGTGTGCAGAGTGTGTGTGCAGAGTGTGTGTGCACATGCCGCGGGCAGGAGGGGGCGGAGCGAGCTGAGCGGGGAAGTGTGGGCTTCCTGCACGTAACTAGGATAAACATCGGGTTACTAACCAAAGCGCTTTGGTTGGATACCCGATGTTTATCTTGGTTACCAGCTTGTGGCAGGCTGCCAGCGATGGCTCCTGCTCACTGTAGCTGTAAAAAGCCCTGCTTTTTGCTGCGAACATAATCATCTGATGGACAAGAAAAATCACTAGTTTCATGTGATTCAAACGCAGAGACCGAGAGTCCTAATCCCTCCAAGAAACCTGCTTGCGTTTCCCTGGAGTAGGTTTTTCTGCCTGCCTGTTGTCTACGCCTGCTAACTCTCCTGGTGGATCTCCTAAAGGGAGGCTATTAGACGTAGAAGCTTGTAGGTCAACAGGTGCTCTGGCTTTCTTTTTAAATGCAGAATCTTCAGCTCCGCTAGAATCGGAATCAATCGTCCAAGCGTCTTTTTTCACAGTCTTATTAGTGTTTCTTTTTTGATGAAATCTTCTATTGCTCGGTATGTGCGATTTTTTTTCCAAGAAAAAAATCTGATTATTCTCATAATCTAGTTTGTCTCTTATAAAATTTTCTTTATTATTTTCCTTGGTTACTGTTTGAAAAGGTAAAAGCTTTTTGTCCAATTTTTGTAAAAAAGCCTGCCATGCCTCTTTAGAGATACGAATCTCCATTTCCTTCCTTAATCTTAGGAGTTTGATGGTGATTTTTGAATGTTCTTCCTCATTCTTTTTTAATGCAATATCAAGGAATCGCATGGAGCACTCGTGCTGTACAGTTTCCCACTCCTTTTTTAAAAAAAACGATCATCCTGATAGAATAATATACTTTTCAGGGCACGCAGACCTCGTGGGACCCGTTGGCTGTCATGATATGATTTCAGATAACAGAGAGTAGTAGAGAATGGGTTTCACAGCCGCGCCAAAGGACTACTGGATTCTTCTCAGATTAATGTTTCTTTTATTTCATAACAGGTCAAGTCTACGCGTTTCAGGAGAACACAGCTCCCTTCTTCAGGACAAACCAGCAAAGAATCATCAAATCACTTTTTTTTTTTTTTTTTTTTTTTTTTTATTGACATAAGAAGAAAAAAGTCTCCAAAACCTTAGAATGACCGTTGTGATGTGAATAATTATCTATGTTATTATATAAACGCAATCGTGACATTAGTGTCAACGTGTGTGTGCCACTGAGGGAATAATCAACCTTACAATCTTGGGACAAGGGTTGGTATGGATACGTGCAGTGAAAGGAGATATACTAATGAAAGTGAAACACAGGGTCGGGCCCGATTTGCAACACTTCATGCATAAATACAATTTAGACCATACATGAGTCCAAGTATGGCTCACGGGTCTTAGGATCATAGATTCAAATAGGTCAAATAAGTTCACCGGGTGAATGGGGTTCAGGGCCGTGGGAAAATGTGGAGTACGCATGCTCAAAGGGAAGATACAGAGCTAGTGCTCCATCAGAACTTTAGAAGTGAAGACGGGGTCAATGGAGTTTTAGGAGCGTGGGAAGGAAAAGCAGTGCACATGTACTAAAGAAAAAAAACACCTAGAATTAACTAGAGAAAAATAGAACCGTGAGAATCAGGATAAAGGAGCGGAAAGAAATCCCTCCACTTGTTAGAGAAAGGGAGCATCTCAAACAACAGGTTCAATACCCCCATGCTAGTGAAAAGAGTGAAATAAAGTTATCCTCCACAATGACATATGAGTGATACTAAAACTGCATATATATATATATATATATATATATATATATATATATATATATATATATGCATAAATATGTGAAGAATTACATATATATAGTGTATAATGTATAATAACGGGCAAAATAAATTAATCCATGACAAATCCATGAATCCATAGAAAATGTATATAAAAATAAAAAAAAAAAAAAAATATATATATATATATATATATATATATATATAGACAATAAATTAACAATAAATACATAGTAGGAAAAATACATATCCTACTAGCTACAATCGACCCAAGTTACCCGAATCATACACATATTAAAAATGGGAATAAATTGACGCATATAATTAAAAACAATAATTAATATACGAGACCTGGCACAATATTAACAAATTATTATCTAAAACCTTTAGGGCCCATATTTACAACAAATACAAAAAAATATATATATATATATATAATAAATAAATAAAATTTAAATTATATAAAAAAAATATGGGAAAGGGACCACCTTTTAATCCTAAATCAATAGGCATATGATATGTATAGGAAACATGTCTCTAATAAAATAGATCTGTCACTTCATTAAGCCCAAGAGGTTTTAAGGTATTCAATTTATATATCCAGTATGTCTCTTTTCTTTTCAATAGATCCATACGGTTATGGGCAGACAGGGGTATCTGTTCGATGGGAGTAATCCTAAGACTGGATTTCCCATCGTGACATAGAGTGATGTGTCTGGAGAGGCCGTGTAACATGAACCCTATTTTCACATTGTGCCTATGAGAGTTCAATCTCTTATGTAATGCCTGTGTCGTTCTCCCAATATATTGTTTTTGGCATTCACAATCAATCAAATATATGACAAATTCTGACTGACATGTGAGATGGGTCCTGATGGAAAAAAAACCCTCCTCCCATGAAGGAAGAAAAATCCACCCTTTTATGTGATATGATTTGATGATTCTTTGCTGGTTTGTCCTGAAGAAGGGAGCTGTGTTCTCCTGAAACGCGTAGACTTGACCTGTTATGAAATAAAAGAAACATTAATCTGAGAAGAATCCAGTAGTCCTTTGGCGCGGCTGTGAAACCCATTCTCTACTACTCTGTTATCTGCCTCATGGGGACCGCTGCCGGGACTTGGTGTTACATGCTGCTATAGGTGTTGTGACTGTCACAACCCGAATTGGTGAGTAGGATTATTCTTTGCTTCACCCTATATATATTGGGGTAAGACCCTATTGCGCTTTCTTTTTCCACAGTTTTCAATGATATGATTTCAGCGACTGTACGGTCCAAAAGAGACTGACTTCCCTCTCGGCAAGATTATAGATTTTTTGTTCCAAACTCTTGTTGCCCATAATTTCTATGTCGACTTTTTCGTTACAACTGGTAAAGAACGTTGCAGCGTCCTCCCTTCCTGCTAAAACGCCACCTTCAGACATATCCATAGACATATCAGTCATGTTGTGACAGTATAATAAAGTATAGCCAGTGAAAAACACAGTGTGCACTCACAGTCAAAGCATAAGTCCAAGTCCAATAGAGGGTAGGTAAGAAATGCCGGACACAGCTGATCCACGAACGGCTGGCTGTCACAATTCCAGTGAGCAGACTGGATCCGGGTGCGTGTCCCAAGGTGTAGATCATGCAAAATTCAAAAATAGACAGAAAGGGTCTCACTCCACAAGGATCTGGATGAAGATAAATCTTTAATCCATGCTCAAATCAGGGATACAGGTGATGGGGGAAGGTGAGGCTGTGCAGCGCCGGACGACGGCGGGCCGTTTCGCAGACGTAGAAGCAATTTGTTTGCGAATCGTCCCGCCGTCGTCCGGCGCTGCACAACCACCACCCGTATCCCTGATTTGAGCATGGATCCTGATTTGAGCATGGATTAAAGATTTATCTTCATCCAGATCCTTTTGGAGTGCGACCCTGTCTGTCTATTTTTGGAGATATATATATATATATATATATATATATATATATATATATGTATTGTATATATGTATGTACAGACCAAATGTTCGGACACCTTCTCATTTCTAGAACTATTAAGAGGAGACTTTGTGCAGCAGGCCTTCATGGTAAAATAGCTGCTAGGAAACTACTGCTAAGGACAGGCAACATAACAGGGACAGATGTTCAGATTAATCCAGTTTTTTGGGTGGCTGCAGCCTTTGATCAATTCTACATGCGATTATAGTTGTTGTGACTCTCACAACGACAATTGGTGAGTAGTTTCAACCCTCCCCCCCACCCCGTACGTATTGGGGTAAGACCCTATCTTGCGCTTTCTTTCCACAGCTTTTTTTCTCCTCCAAGAAACAAGCAACAGGCAACAAGCAGAAGAGACTGGTTTGGGCTAAAGAATACAAGGAATGGACATTAGACTAGTGCTAATCTGTGCTTTGGTCTGATGAGTCCAAATTTGAGATCTTTGAATCCAACCACCGTGTCTTTGTAGAAAAGGCGAACGGATGGACTCAACATGGCTGGTTCCCACCGTGAAGCATGGAGGTGGGGGTGCTTTGCTGGTGACACTGTTAAGGATTTATTCAAAATTAAAGGCATACAGAACCAGCATGCCTACCACAGCATCTTGCAGCGGCATGCTATTCCATCCGTTTTGCGTTTAGTTGGACCATCATTTATTTTTCAACAGGACAATGACCCCCAAACACACCTCCAGGCTGTGTAAGGGCTATTTGACTAAGAAGGAGAGTAATGGGGTGCTACGCCAGATGACCTGGCCTCCACAGTCACAAGACCTGAACCCAATCGAGATGGTTTGGGGTGAGCCGGACCGCAGAGTGAAGGCAAAAGGGCTAACAAGTGCTAAGCATTTTTGGGAACTCCAAGACTGTTGGAAAACCATTTCCGGTGACTACCTCTTGAAGCTCATCAAGAGAATGCCAAGAGTGTGCAAAGTAGTAATGAAAGCAAAAGGTGGCTACTTTGAAGAACGAAGAATATAAGACATATTTTCAGTTGTTTCACACTTTAAGTATTTCATTCCACATGTTTTAATTCATAGCGTTGATGCCTTCAATGTGAATCTACAATTTTCAGAGTCCTGAAAATAAAGAAAACTCTTTGAATGAGAACTTGTGTCCAAACTTTTGGTCTGTACTGTGTGTATTGTAAACGTTGCTTACTGCAACCCGGGGGTTTTACTCGCTTGCAGCGATGCAGGGTAGCTTAGGCATACACAGGCAACACAGTCTCTCTCAAAAATGCAGCAGTTTATTAGTAACCAACATAAACTGCCCTTCCAAAACACAATGAAGCCTCTCCTGGCTTAAAGGAAAAGGTAAACAAAACACCTTCACATACCGTGGGCTTCAAGTCCATTTAAATGTCCATAGTGAAGGTATAGCTGTCTCCCCAGGAGACACGGATTTCTGGTCAGTCTTTGTAGCGGACCGCCCGCTCAGGTTTGGACACTACAAGTGTCAGAGTGGAGCTCCCTCAGCCTCCACACACTCCGTTCCATATGGTTGAAGGCAACCCACGCTTCCTTGGGCAGGTTCCTTCCAGAGGCTCCAACCTCTCTGAGAATAGCAGCCTCTTTACCTGCTTGAGGCTGCTCGTCATGCAGGGCTGCTCCACACACACTCAGTCTCCTAAATCGGACTGGACACACCCACAGGTGGAGGTTTGTGTTTCCAGACCTGCACAGCATACTGGCATTGTTAAAGGGAACCTGACCCTTATACAGTTAGGTCCAGAAATATTTGGACAGTGACACAATTTTCGCGAGTTGGGCTCTGCATGCCACCACATTGGATTTGAAATGAAACCTCTACAACAGAATTCAAGTGCAGATTGTAACGTTTAATTTGAAGGTTTGAACAAAAATATCTGATAGAAATTGTAGGAATTGTACACATTTCTTTACAAACACTCCACATTTTAGGAGGTCAAAAGTAATTGGACAAATAAACCAAACCCAAACAAAATATTTTTATTTTCAATATTTTGTTGCGAATCCTTTGGAGGCAATCACTGCCTTAAGTCTGGAACCCATGGACATCACCAAACGCTGGGTTGCCTCCTTAATGCTTTGCCAGGCCTTTACAGCCGCAGCCTTCAGGCCTTGCTTGTTTGTGGGTCTTTCCGTCTTAAGTCTGGATTTGAGCAAGTGAAATGCATGCTCAATTGGGTTAAGATCTGGTGATTGACTTGGCCATTGCAGAATGTTCCACTTTTTAGCACTCATGAACTCCTGGGTAGCTTTGGCTGTATGCTTGGGGTCATTGTCCATCTGTACTATGAAGCGCCGTCCGATCAACTTTGCGGCATTTGGCTGAATCTGGGCTGAAAGTATATCCCGGTACACTTCAGAATTCATCCGGCTACTCTTGTCTGCTATTATGTCATCAATAAACACAAGTGTCCCAGTGCCATTGAAAGCCATGCATGCCCATGCCATCACGTTGCCTCCACCATGTTTTACAGAGGATGTGGTGTGCCTTGGATCATGTGCCGTTCCCTTTCTTCTCCAAACTTTTTTCTTCCCATCATTCTGGTACAGGTTGATCTTTGTCTCATCTGTCCATAGAATACTTTTCCAGAACTGAGCTGGCTTCATGAGGTGTTTTTCAGCAAATTTAACTCTGGCCTGTCTATTTTTGGAATTGATGAATGGTTTGCATCTAGATGTGAACCCTTTGTATTTACTTTCATGGAGTCTTCTCTTTACTGTTGACTTAGAGACAGATACACCTACTTCACTGAGAGTGTTCTGGACTTCAATTGATGTTGTGAACGGGTTCTTCTTCACCAAAGAAAGTATGCGACGATCATCCACCACTGTTGTCATCCGTGGACGCCCAGGCCTTTTTGAGTTCCCAAGCTCACCAGTCAATTCCTTTTTTCTCAGAATGTACCCGACTGTTGATTTTGCTACTCCAAGCATGTCTGCTATCTCTCTGATGGATTTTTTCTTTTTTTCAGCCTCAGGATGTTCTGCTTCACCTCAATTGAGAGTTCCTTAGACCGCATGTTGTCTGGTCACAGCAACAGCTTCCAAATGCAAAACCACACACCTGTAATCAACCCCAGACCTTTTAACTACTTCATTGATTACAGGTTAACGAGGGAGACGCCTTCAGAGTTAATTGCAGCCCTTAGAGTCCCTTGTCCAATTACTTTTGGTCCCTTGAAAAAGAGGAGGCTATGCATTACAGAGCTATGATTCCTAAACCCTTTCTCCGATTTGGATGTGAAAACTCTCATATTGCAGCTGGGAGTGTGCACTTTCAGCCCATATTATATATATAATTGTATTTCTGAACATGTTTTTGTAAACAGCTAAAATAACAAAACTTGTGTCACTGTCCAAATATTTCTGGCCCTGACTGTATGCAGAACCAAGCCTGCCTTTGTGGAACTACAAGTCCCATAGCAACTTCTTAACTTTAATATCGCAGGGACCTTCTCCATTGCGACACATAGCGACCATTTACCACATTGGTGGTCGCTACCTCACAGTATATATATATATATATATATATATATACACACACACCGTATTTTTCACTTTATAAGACGCACCTGATTATAAGACGCACCCCCAAATTTGGTGAAGGAAAAGAGAATTATTTTTTTTAATGTTAAATGGGGTCCATCTTATAATGCCAGTGTCCCTCAACAAATCATATAGGATATATGTCCCTCATAGCCCCCCATCCTAAAATTAGCCCCCTTAATCTGGATATGGCCCCCTTATATTGAGTATAGCCCCCTTGTGATGGCACACATTCCCCTGTGCTGCCTATGGCCCCCTATGGATTGCATACATTCCCCTGTGCTGCCTATGGCCCCTTATGGATTGCATACATTCCTCTGTGCTGCCTATGGTCCCCTATGGATTGCACACGTTCCCCTGTGCTGCCTATGGTCCCCTATGGATTGCACACGTTCCCCTGTGCTGCCTATGGCCCCCTATGGATTGCATACATTCCCCTGTGCTGCCTATGGTCCCCTATGGATTGCACACGTTCCACTGTGTTAGATATCGCCCCCATAGTGCTGCCCATGGCCCCTATATAGATCGCACAAGTCCCCCTGTGTTAGATATCGCTCTGATAGTGCTGCCCATGGCCCCTATATAGATCGCACAAGTCCCTGTGTGTTAGATATCGCCCCCATAGTGCTGCCCATGGCCCCTATATAGATCGCACAAGTCCCCCTGTGTTAGATATCGCCCCAATAGTGCTGCCCATGGCCCCTATAGATCACACAAGTCCCCCTGTGTTAGATATCGCCCCCATAGTGCTGCCCATGGCCCCTATATAGATCGCACAAGTCCTCCTGTGTTAGATATCGCCCCCAGGCTGCTGCCCATAGTAAAATAAAACCCTCTTTCCTTACCTCCTCCAGCGCTGAGCTCCCTCCTGTGTCCCTCCGTGCTTCTCTTCCTTACTTCCTGGTTCTCAGTGCGGTCATGTGATCGGCACAGCAGCCTGAGATCTCTGCCTGCCTGATCACAGTGGAAGCAGGGACACTGGGAGAAACGTTACAGGGGTAAGTAAAGATTTTTTATTTTAGAATGAGCAGCAGCCTGGGGGCCAAATTTAACACAGGGGGTTGCATGTGTGATCACAGGGGGGTGCAGGCTCATATAATATGCACCGCTCCCCCAGCCCATCACTGCGTGCGATTTCAGCACCATTGCAGACGGACAGCGGCTGTGCATATTATATGAGCGGGAGCAGGAGATCAAAGGCTGCAGGCCGTAGCGTTCCCCTGCACTCCAGAGCTGCTGCCGCCACCTCCCCTGGACCCTGCAGTGTACATATATATATATACCCCCCGTATATTCGGCTTATAAGACGCACCCGCTACTGTCCCCCAAAATTTGGGGGAACAAAAGTGCGTCTTATAAAGCGAAAAATACGGTGTGTGTATGTATATATATATATATATATATATATATATATATATATATATATATATATATATATAATATATATATATATATATATATAGTATATACACATACACACACATATATGCTCATAGCGGTCTTAAGATCATATGTCCCTTTTTGTTTGTCTTTATCAGATTAGGGGACACAAAACAACAGTAAACAGCAACAAAGGAATCAGAATTATAACACATTGTTCAACACAGTTGAGGTTCAAATATCTTCATTCATTCTGACAACCAAAAGTATCATTCATATTACCTAGGAACACATTCAATTCAGCCGCCAGACAACAAGATAGGATAAAGTCTCATTCCACAGCTTTCTTCAGGGAAGGTTCCTTAATTCTCTCACACAGTTTTACAATAGTATCATACAGGAGTCAGCAGAGACCACAATCAACAATCCTCTGACTTCCAATGAAGAACTGCAAAGCTTCCTGCGTACAAGTCTCATTCAATCATCAGCTGTGCATCTAGAATCACATTGAAACATACAGACCACAAATTATACACACAAGATACCAAACACTGGCAAAGTTTCAACAGAGATTGTCTTGTTTGGACCACCAATTACCCGCCCTGGAACCCTCTAGGCAGCATTGAATTATTAGTAACACAATGGGTTACTCACAGCGGATTTATTCAATGGTTTCTTTGTGGTCAGGTCCAAAAGAGGTCCAGTTACAACAATCTCAATGTTTCGATACCATATACTATCGTGGAAACCCTTCTTTAGTGAGGACTTTGACTCTAAAGGGTCTCAGCACATTTGCCAGGTTTGCCTAAATTAGAGAATTGATTGGTTGGAGACAAGCAAAAATACACAAATCTCTGTGCACAAAGCCTGTCTCTCTATTATTTCTAAGGCTCTGTGCCCACGTGTGCGCATTGCATGCAGTTACGCTGCATATTGCACTGCAGCGTAACTGCGTCCCCAGCACAATCTATGAAGGATGTGCATAATCCATGCGCATGTTGCATTTTAGAACGCAGCGATTTGCATGCTGCCAAATCACTGCGTTCTAAAAAGCAACATGTCACTTATTCCATGCGCTTTGGATGCAGGTCCCGCTCTGTCTATGGTGGGGGCTGCATCCAGAGCGAATGAAATAAGCTTTTTCACTGCAGTGTTTCTGCAGCATTTGAAGCACACATGTGCTATTCAAATCGCTGCAGAAATTTCTGCTGGGACAGGACGCAACGTGGGCACATAGCCTTATTTTTCTACTACAGATAACCACTAATTATACATCCTAATTGAAACATTTTTAAATTAGTATTACTGTACATGTACACTGGTTCATATTTATGAACGTGTGGGTATTAACACACAATAACGTCCACTCAGTATTCCCTTTTCATTCATAAGAACAATTCCTCTGGTTGGCAATGCAGATATATTTTGGTTAGTATCCACATACCATTGTTCTCATCAATCTCAGTCTGAAACATACAGATTACACACACAACCTGCAGACCATTCAGCACAACTGTTTCACTTTCAACCTCCCCAAATATTAGTTACATTATTGCGAAACCATAGGCCACCAGGAGAACGGACAGGACAAGCCCGACTACGTGTGCCTAGTCTTTCTGCTTAGCGTCACAATAATAACAAAATATTTGGTTTCAGCTCATCTCATTCTCACAAGTGTGACTATGTGCTTCACATTTGTAATGTTACTTAAATTTATCTCTGGTGCAAATTTACCAGGGATCACCCCTAATTGAACTCCCTTATATACTCAGGATTTTATTTCAATCCTTATACTTTCATACTGTCATTCAGTTCATTCAAGGAGTCTCATACCAGTCATCTCTTCACACACAATTATTTGACAAACAAATGTTAATACATATATGCCCTATGCTACACCATCTAGACCAGAGGTCTCAAACACAGGCCCGTTCCACTGTTCACTATCGCGGACGGTGCAGGGGCCGCAGCCACTGTCTGCACTTTGTCAGATGAATGTCCATAACATAAATCGCTGATTGTGGCTGCGGCCCATGCACCGGCCGCGATAGTCACCGGGGGCACGGGCCTGCAGACTGCAAGAAGCAGAGATGAGGCAGCCGAGGGAACACTGGACAGGTGAGAAGAATGGTGGGGGTTTTTTTGATTTTTTTTTTTTTGTGTGTATGTGAAGGACGGCACATTAACCCATTAGCGACCTATGACATACTGGGTATGTCATGGCTCCCTGGTACTTAAGGACTCATGACGTACCCAGTACGTCATGGTGAAATCGCAGCCCCGAAGGCCCGGTGGCTGCAATTGCTGCAGGTACCTTAGATTCGGGGAGGAGACCTTTGCCTGACCTCAGGAGGGGTGGTGTCTCCTCCCCAGACCTACAGAGGCTGTGATTGGCTGACGAACGCCGCTCAGCCAATCACAGCCACTGTAATTTGTCATCCATTGAAAATGGCTGAAACATTGAAATCCAGCCATGAAAAGTGCAGCTGTAGCACTCATCATTTTCTGGAGCTGGGTGACCTCTGTTTCACCTGCCCCCAGCTCTGATTGGAGAGACCGGCCTTGTGACTGATCTCTCCAATCACTTTGGATCTGGGACCAGAGACCGCTCCCCTCACCTTCACTCCAGCGTCTGTGGAAGCTGAGGAGAGCCATCGGTAAGTTATAGCCTCTGCCCCCCGACCCATTACTACAGGATGGGTACATTACTATAGAATAGGGACAAGGCTGGGGACATTACTAAAGGATGGGGACATTGCAAGGATGGGGACATTACTATAGAATGGGGACAAGGCTGGGGACATTACTATAGGATAGGGACTAGGATGGGGAACAGTACTACAGGATAGGGACATTACTACAAGGGGACAAGGATGGGAAACATTACTATAGGATAGGGATAAGGCTGGGGACATTGCTATAGGATGGGGACAAGGTTGGCACATTACTATAGGATGGGGACATTACTATAGGATGGGGACAAGTTTGGCACATTACTATAGGATGCGGGCCATTACAATAGGATGGGGACGAAGTTGCCATATTACTATAGGATGGGGACATTACTACAGAATGGGACGACTATATGATGGGCACAGTACTACAGGATAGGGAGATTGCTACAAGGGGAAAAAGGATGGGAAAACATTACTATAAGATGGGGACAAGGATGAGACACATTACTACAAGATGGGGACAAGGATCAGTACTAGAGTTGAGCGATGCTCGAGTCGAACGGTTCGCCAATTTCAAATTCGAGTGAGTTTGGGCAATTTGCTTAAAGCTCGGCAGTTCGAGTTACCGTTCGAGAACGATTCGATCACCAAAAGCGTGGCTTTTCACAGTAAGTATGTGCGCACGTTGCGTATCTGCATGCGTCCTGCGTCCCCAGCACAATCCCTCTCTCTTTCCTACTCAACGATCACGGGCGCGACGCTACACGGCTGTCACAAAGCTCCGGCGGCTTTTCCTCTTTTGAAAATGGCTGCCGCTTCATTATTCAATCAGGTATTCCCTGCCCACCGGCGCCCATGATTGGTTGCAGTCAGACACGCCCCCACGATGAGTTACAGCTGTCTCACTGCAACCAATCACAGCCGCCGGCGGGCGGGTCTGTATCGTGCAGTAAAATAAATAAATAATAAAAAAAAATAAATAAAAAAATTGCGGTTCCCCCCAATTTTGATACCAGCCAGGATAAAGCCACACGGCTGGAGGCTGGTATTGTCAGGATGGGGAGCGCCACGTTATGGGGAGCCCACCATCCTAACAATATCACCCAGCAGCCGCCCGGAATTGCCGCATCCATTAGATGGGACAGTCCCGAGACTCTACCCCGCTCATCCCGAATTGTCCTGGTGCGGTGGCAATCGGGGTAATAATGGGGTTAATCATGGCAGGCATCTGCCCGAGATACTTTCCATGATTAACCTGTACGTGATAGTAAATAAACACACACAATGAAAAATCCTTTATTTGGAATGAAAGACCAAAAAACACCCTCTTTCACCATTTTATTAAAATTCCCAAATACCCCTCCAGGTCCGGCGTAATCCACAGAGGTCCCGCAATGCATCCAGCTCTGCTACATGAAGCTGACCTGGAGCGCCGTAGAACAGGAGCGCTCTGTCAGATCCACACAGCAGCTGAAGTGAGCCGCGCTGTCAGCGGGGACGTCACTGCGGTAATGCCTGCATGTGCAGTGATGATGGGGGTTGTAGTGCCTGCGTGTGTGGTGATGATGGAGGTTGTAGTGCCTGCGTGTGCGGTGATGATGGGGGTTGTAGTGCCTGCGTGTGTGGTGATGATGTGGGTTGTAGTGCCTGCGTGTGCGGTGATGATGGGGGTTGTAGTGCCTGCGTGTGCGGTGATAATGGGGGTTGTAGTGACTGCGTGTGTGGTGATAATGGGGGTTTGTAGTGACTGCGTGTGCGGTGTTGATGGGGATTGTAGTGACTGCGTGTGTGGTGATGATGGGGGTTGCAGTGCCTACGTGTGCGGTGATGACGGGGGTTGTAGTGCCTGCGTGTGCGAGGATGATGACTGCCGTAGTGCCTGCGTGTGTGCGGTGATAAGTGCGGTAGTGCCGGTGTTTGTCCATCCATCCGCCCATCCATCCATCTGCCTATCCATCCTCTCTTCTCTCTCTCTCCCTCTTCTTTCTCTCCTCTTCTCTCTCTCCTCTCTCTCCTCTCTCTCCTTCTTCTCTCTCTCTCCCTCTATCTCTCCTCTCTCTTCTCTCCTCTTCTCTCTCCTCTTTCTCTCTCTCCCTCTCTCCTCTTTTCTCTATCGATTTTCTCTTTTCTCTCTTTTTCTCTTTCTTTCTCTTTCTTTCTCTCTTCTCTCTCTTTTCTCTCTTTCTTTTCTCTCTCTCCTCTCTCTCTCCTCTCTCTCTTCTCTCTCACTCAGACCTGGCGATGATCAGCTGATGCGGTCACCTGACGGAATCAACTGAAACTATAAGTCGAGCGGTGAGGCCGGCTTTTTACCGCCCGGCCGGCTAAACTATCAGCTGATGCTGTCGGACAGGAGTCTGCACAGAAGTGTGTAGTTTTTTGGGGGGGTTTTGCACTGATGCATCAGCTGATTGTATAAAAGCCATTTATACAATCAGCTGCTGTGTCATGTGATTCAGGCCCTTGAACCTGACACATCATCTGATCGCTTTGCCTTCCAGCAAACCGATCAGATGATATTGGATCCGGATTGGACGGCGTGGGACCCTTGACCCAGGATTACTGCGGAGGGGGGTTCTTTATTTCAATAAAGATGGAGTCACTAATTGTGTTGTGTTTTATTTCTAATAAAAATATTTTTCTGTGTGTTTTTTTTTTTTTTTTATCTGTACTCGAAATTCATGGCGGCCATGTCTAATATTGGCGTGACACCATGAATTTCGCGCTTAGGGCCAGTTGATAATATACAGCTAGTCCTAACCCCATTATTACCCAGCGAGCCACCCGTCACCAGGGCAGCTGGGAGAGTTGGATACAGCTCCAGAAGATGGCACTTCTATGAAAGCGCCATTTTCTGGGGCGGCTGCGGACTGCAATTCGCAGTAGGGGTGCCCAGAAAGCTTGGCACCCTGTGCTGAAGATTCCAATCCCCAGCTTCCTAGTTGTACCTGGCTGGACACAAAAATTGGGCGAAGCCCACGTCTTTTTTTTTTTTTTTATGAAATTCATGAAATAATTAAAAAAAGGCTTCCCTATATTTTTGGTTCCCAGCCGGGTACAAATAGGCAGCTGGGGGTTGGGGGCAGCCCGTAGCTGCCTGCTGTACCTGGCTAGCATACAAAAACATGGCGAAGCCCATGTATTTTTTGGGGGGGCAAAAAACTCCTGCATACAGTCCTGGATGGAGTATGCTGAGCCTTGTAGTTCTGCAGCTGCTGTCTGTATGGAGGAGAGCAGACAGCAGCTGCAGAGCTACAAGGCTCAGCATCCTCCATCCAGGACTGTATGCTGGAGGGAGAGGCAGGGGGAGCAGAACTGCAAGGCTCAGCATTCTTCATCTACTAGTGTATTCAGGAGAGCAGACAGCAGCTGCAGAACTACAAGGCTTAGCATACTCCATCCAGGACTGTATGCAAGAGTTTTTTGCCCACCAAAAAAATTACGTATTTTGTATACCAGCCAGGTACAGCAAGCAGGTACGACCGCCCCCAACCCCCAGCTGCCTATTTGTACCCGTTGGGAACTAAAAATATAGGGAATCCCTTTTTTTAATTATTATATGAATTTCATGAAATAATTAAAAAAAAAAAAACCAACATGGGCTTCGCCCCATTTTTGTGTCCAGCCAGGTACAGCTAGGCAGCTGGGGATTGGAATGCTCAGCACAGGTTAGCCCGAGCTTTCTGGGCCCCTCTGTTGCGAATTGCAGTCCGCAGCCGAACCAGAAAATGGCGCTTTCATAGAAGCGCCATCATCTGGCGCTGTATCCAACTCTTCCAGCAGCCCTGAAGCCGGGTGGCTTGCTGGGTAATAATGGGTTTAATACTAGCTTTGTTTTACTAGCTAGTATTAAGCCAGAGATTCTTAATGTCAGGCAAGTTTGACCCGGCCATTAAGGATCTCCAATAAAGAGTTAAAAAAAAAAAAAAAGACACCACACAGAGAAAAAAATACTTTAATAGAAATAAATACACAGACACACTTAGAGACTCCATGTTTATTTCTCCCTCTCAGCCCTCCACAATCCTGGTCTTCTTTCTCCTTCAACCCATGCAGCTTTGCTACATCAGACATCACTGCATGGGAGGAAGACACTGCTGCTCCCGTGCAGTCTATTCACTCAGTGAGTGAGTAGAGGCTGCGGGCTGTAAGCTGTGACGTCACTGCTGACAGGCGGGTTATTACGGTGCCGCTATTCACCGGCTGCTGCATCCAGTCCTTGCATGTGGGCTGACTCTGTAAAGAGCGCCGATATGCAGGGATGGAAGTCGACCATGTGCCCAAGCATCTCGCCTGTACACGGAGATGCTGGAACGAGCACCACGTACCGGAGAGCTGCACTGACAGGACCTAGCACGACGTCTAGCCATGTGACCAGTCTGTAGCCAATGAGATAATACACACGTGACTGGTCACATGCTATTTTGACGTCACGGAAGGTCCTATCATCAGTGCTGGTTACCAGGAGGACGCAGCGATGATCGGAAGGAAAAGTGGCGGGAGACAGAGTGCAGGACGCGTCGGGGGGGACCTGTAAGTGTAATGGCAATGTTTAATAACTGTATGTGTATATGTATAATGTGTTTTTATGTGTTTGTATTTGCCTGCCATTGTTTTCAAAGGGGTTCGAAGGAGTTCGTTGAACGTTCGTCGAACGGAGCCTCCGTTCGACAAACCGAACCGAACTGAAATGCTAGGGGGGTGGCTCAACACTAATCAGTACATTACTTTAGGATGGGGACTAGGATGGGGCATAATACTACAAGGGGACAAGGTTGGGCACATTACAACAACATGGGGAACATCACTAAAAGATGTTGGCCAAAATTTCTATATAGTGCTAATTGTCACACTATTAGTTACAAGAAAGGGATAAAATGTAAAAAAAAAAAAAAAAAACACAAAATAAGGCATGACTTTTTTTTTACCATCAAAATTATTTTTTTTTTATATATATATATATATATATATATATATATATATATATATATATATATATATAAAGAAAGAATGTGCACATTTGTTATAATAAACAAGTGAAAAATGTTGAAAATCAGTGATCCAAAGGTGTGTAAAAAAAATATATATATATGGTACCAATAAAAATGTCACTTTGTCCTGCAAAGAATGCGGTCCACCAAATTATTTTTTTTTCCTCTGTGCGGCCCATACACCCAGCCAAGTTTGAGACCCCTGGTCTAGACAAATCTTTAATGAGCGCACGGAGTAATTTATTACCGTGGTCTTCTCACAGACCGTGTACAAGGACCCTCAACTTCCATAAAACCAACTAGCCTTCAATTGAAGGTAGAGTACTTTCTACCACAAGGTCCTTCAACCTGCAGAATGTTTTGCTCAAACAAAGCTAATCCAATACACAATCCAATACTTCTATTCCATCCAACAACATCCCCAAGTATTAGTTTATTCCGAAATCAGAGGCAACTGGACGTCTCCAATTTGCTTAATCTCAGGATAAGTAACAATAGTTTGGTTCCTACTTTTTTCAGGCAATAGAATATAAGAAGTGATTCAATGGATTCCTTATTCCTCAACTTACAGAAGACTTCTTCAGTCTCCAATTGAGTGTCTCCAGAGCGCCAAGCCCTGAAGATTACCCTTACCACTAAACAAATCTTTCACAAATCTTTGTTACTAAACAGACATTAACCAATCATACAACAAAAAGAATCTTACCCGAGATCAGATGTCTCCGGCCATCAACTTCTCCTTGGCTTACATTAGAATCAGTCACCCCTTCCGAAGTCTATGATAAAACTGGCCCCTTTTTAACGTCAATTCAGACGGAGGATTTATGGAGCAGAGGACCTGTGACCCTCCCCGTGCACGGTAGCAATCTTACCTTTCCATATGCTACGGGAGGAGATGTTGGATTCCCTGCCAATGCACCAAAAATGTAAGGAAATGTTCCTCCTACAAATGGATGACTGGAGACTTCTGAGTTCGTTCATGTAAAAAGCTTTATTTATCTCACATATATGAGGAGACAATCTCAGAGGTGCATCACCTCCAAAAATCAATGAGCGAATGTCTGACTTTTCTAAGTTACATGTATACTTTATAATTATTCATTCAAGGCCAATTTACAACACTACATATCACACTGTTATTGAAGTGCACATCTGGAGATGTAGTGTACGTCCTGATAGGAGGCACCTGTCCTCCAAGGAGAATTTACTGCTGATCTTTATCATCCAGATGCTCATTAAAAGGACAGAAGTGAGTAAAGAATGAATACTGATAGTTAAGACTACTTATAATATATTGCTTATAATAAATAATAAATCATTAAATTCTTATGACAAAATGTTGGCCAAAATTACTATATGGTGGCAATTGTAAAACTGTAAAACGATATTACTTACAAGGAGATAAAATGTAAAAAGAAAAAAATCAAAACAAAAATTGATTTTTTTTTTTCCCCATAAAAAGTATTTTAAATATAAACTAAAATAAAAAGTGCACATTTATTATAATAAACAAGAGAAAAAGTATGCGATCACTAAATATGTCACTGGGTCCAATAAACAATGCGGCCCCCCAAATATTTTTTTTTCTATGTGCGGCCCTTATACTCAGCCGAATTTAAGACCCCTGGACTAGAGTATCCAGGGTGGTGATCCACCGAGCTTCCAATTGCGCTAGATGTTTTTTAAGCTCCCCACCTCTGGATCCCTTGCGGACAGTGTCCATTCCTCACACTTTAAGAGAAGAAGGGTTGCAAGCATGATATCTCTTAAGTTAGAATCAACTTCAATATTGATATCAAGGAAGCCAATGAACCTGCTGCTATGCTGATAAGTTTAATATTGAGATTGTTCGTATTAAACTCATCCAACTGCTTCGCTGTGCCTGCCAAAAAACAAGAATATCATCAATATAGCTGAGCCAACACTGCACATGGGAGCTAGCCATAATGCCCCCATTTCCAAACACCAACCTCTTCCACATACTGAGAAAGGGGTTGGAATACGCAGGGCACAGGCTGAACCCATGGCAGATCCGTGCTGCAGCAGATGGAACTGGTCTTTAAAAACAAATAAAGACTTATGGATCCGGTCCTGGCTGAGGTGACAGCATAGAGGAGAAGCTCCTGCCATCCCCCGGAGAAACCGACGGAAAACAACTCACCCTGACACGTGGACTAGACGAAAAGAACGCAGCGGGGAATCGGAAGCCAGCAGGCATGGAACTGTACCTGCTGAGAAGTGCTGGCTGTGGCCAGGGGTCCTGGAGAAGCAGTGATTCAGACGGGCAGCGTGGGGAGGAAGAAATTAACATGGCGCCGGAGAGTCTGATGGAGGAGGGGTCGGATTCCCAGCTGCAAGCCGCGGTAACAGAACAGGAGAGGGGGAGATAAAGGAGATGTGAGCGATAAGACAGAAAAGGAGGGGGCGGGTTAGAGATGGATACAGGGGAGAGAAGAGGGAGGATCTCAGTGGGAAGATGAAGGCGACTTGGAGGAGGAAGAGAGAGGGGAAGGAGGAGGCGGCAAAGAAAGGGTGCAAAGTGGAGCAGCAGGAAGAGACGGGAAAATAATCAAGCAACATAAGGGACCTAATCCTGAAAGACCTCACCAGAACCTACATGCCAGAAAACACTAATACCCCCTGCAAAGAAAACAAGAAGCAGCCGGGAACACTAATATCTCAAGCATGCAAGTTACTGGGAGAGAGAGGTAAAAGCTCAGTGTAAAATAAGAAATATAAGACCACCACCTGCAGGCCAAAACAAATACACCCAGGAACTCAATATAGATTATTAAAAATTAGCTGAAGTGGCATCACATCTGTCAAGAGATTAAAGTGGTCATTGAGACAGCCATACAAACATCATTGGCTGCTATGCAAAAGCAGATAAACGTCCAGGCATCTAGATTGGCAAAAACAGAACAGAGAATATGATTCTGAAGAAACAATTTTGGCTATGCAAGGACAAATAGCAAGTCTAATGAATATCTGAAAGACAATGCTGAAGACTTGGAGAATCGGTCGAGACGTAATAACCTACGTATAGTCGGGCTGCCAGAATCGGTATCGTTGGGGCAGCTGGACAATATATGTGAGCTGGAGCTACCTCAGGCCTTAGGCATAAAGGCAAAATTCAGAGTAGAAGGGGCTCATAGAGTAGGCCCACTGCAACAACAAGAGGCGAATAAGGGAGAGGAACAGAATCTCAACAAGAAAAACCCGGTGAGGGCTAGACAGGTGATAGTTAAATATCTAGATTACAAGCACAAGGAGGAAATACTGAGGGCTTTTAGAGAACGAAAGCGCCCGTTACATTACCAAGGCAATAGATTGCTGATTTTTGGAGATTACTCGGCTGAAGTATCTAGAAGAAGAAAAGAATTTAGCAACATTTGCACATTTCTATATAACAAAAAAATAAAGTGCCAGCTGATGTACCCTACTACACTAAAAGTTAAAAACCTCAATGGCTCGTTTGCTTACTACAAAGATTATAAAGAAGCAGAAAATGCTCTCATGGCAGAGCAAGACAAGTCCCGGCCAGATGGACAAAAAAGAGGATCTGGTGGAGAAGGGAGCACCAGAAGAAAATCCTCCATGAGCCCAGGAAAAGATCCGGAACATCTCAGAGGGCAAGCACAAGAGGAGAGCAAAAAGGAGAGGAGAGCAAGCCCAGGATCACAACAACAACTTACTCCTCGCTCGGATCACAGAGACTAACTCTTGGGGAAGATTTAGGACAACTGAAATAACTTGATCCCTTTTGTCATTTGTCGAGGGGTGAGGGGTCGTGAGAGGTGGAAGGGGAGGATATGTGCCAATTGTTGGGCCTTCTCCTTTGACTCCCTGCTTCACCCTCCCCTTTTTTTTTTCTTTTCCCTCACCTCCTCTTTCCTTTGTTCAAGAACGGCATACAGACACAAATGAAGTGGATGTAATCTGAACTGGTGGAGGAAGGTTGAACTAGATTGACCTAGGTCTTTTTTCAACCTTAGTAACTATGTAACTATGTAATCTGAACATCAGGATGATTTCCAGGGCTCAGAGCTAAGAGTTGGACTCGAAACTTTTTTTAAGAGGTTTTAACATATTGTCTCGATCTCTTCATATCATTCGGGGCTTGTTCATGGTAGTCCGGGGGTAGAATATATACTTTAAGGGGGGGGGGGGACTAGGGAGCTTAATGGTTTGGTCAGGAAAAGTGGAAATCACTAACATGGCAAAAAGTGCCAAAAATTTCTCGATAGGGAAAACATGTTTCACAGTTACTTGTTTTTTGTTATACTTACAAGGTGGGGAAGGGGAGTGTCAATTCTGGGGGGCCAACAATGTATTTAGTGATGATTGTCTCTTCTATCGGGAGACTAAGGCCCACAGGAGAGGGACCAGCAAAAGCAGAATGCATTAGTAACCATGGTACAAATAATTACGTGGAACGTTAAAGGTCTGAGATCTCCTAACAAACGAGCAATGATATTGAGACACCTGAAAAGACTTATAATAGACATTGCACTATTACAGGAAATGCACTTGGGGAAGGAGTATTTTTTCCGCATGAAGAAACACTGGGTGGGAACCGTATACAGGGCAGCAGCACAATGCAGGAAAGCTGGTACCATGATTCTAATAAATAAACAACTAAGTCATGAAGTAGTGACACACGAGGCTGATGACCAGGGAAGGTGGTAACACTTAACAATCATTAGTCCAGCAGGCAAACTCAGTATTTATAATGTTTACGGTCCAAACGCACAGCAGAATTCCTTTCATGATGGCATAAAGGCCAGCTTACTAACAGAGGGGGGACTAACATAATAGTGGGAGGAGACTTTAACACAGTTCCAGCTTCAGCGGAGGATAGGAGGAGGAGGGAGGAGGGGGGTGTAGGAAACGTGGACAGGAGGTCAGACAATAGAGCGGTAACAGAAGATGTAGGATTGAAAGATATCTGGAGACTAACGCATCCACATGATGGAGACTATACACACTTCTCACACCCACATGATAGTTGGTCACGTATTGACCAGTTCTGGATATCTCAAGACCTAGTGAATGTAGTACAAAACTGGGAGATAGAGAACATGGTGATATCAGACCATAGTCCAGTGAGATTGGGTATTAGAGAGAAATTCAAGAGAGGTACAGATATCATATGGAGATTTCCATCGTTTCTTCTTAGACAGGAAAACTTCCAAAAAATACTGCAAGAGTGGTGGGGAGAATTCATAGAAGACAACAAGGAACATAAAGGGACACCAGTGTTATATTGGGAAACTTCAAAGGCGGTCTTGAGGGGTCGATTGATTGGGTATGCGGCCATGATCAAACGGAAAACTAATGAAAACTATAATGCTCTGAGTGAAGCAGTGCGGGTAGCTTACACTAAGTACTTGGCAAACAGATCTCCCACAGCTAAAGACTGATGGCTGGAGGCAAAAAGGGGATTTGACGACTGGGCCAAAAAGAAGGAACAATTCTGGTCGCACAAAGAAGCTGAGTTGCATAGATTCGGCAACAAGGCAGGGAGACTGTTGGCAAATCTGGCAAGGGGCAGCAGAAAGATGATGATGATCCCCAAACTGAAAACAAAGGGGGGGGAGGGGTGACCACGGACCCTAAGGAAATTAATAAACTGCTGGTAGATTATTATAGAAAGTTATATGGGCCAGGAGATAATGGCAGAATGGTTGAGACAAGCACACATGCCCAGGTTAAATGAGGAAGACTTGAGTGCCTTGAATGCACCTATTACAGTAGAGGAGGTAACGAGAACAATTGGGGACCTTAACACCAACAAGGCACCGGGACCTGACGGTTTTAATATCGAATTTTACAAGGCTATGAAGGATATGATCTCGCCGGATCTTACGGCTGTATTTAATGCATTCCTGGAAGGAGGGGGAATTCCCAAAAATTCTAATGTAGCATACATCAAATTACTCCCCAAGGGGACCAAAGACCTAGATGATCCCTCTAGCTATAGGCCCATATCGCTTATAAACCAGGATTTAAAACTAATGTCCAAGATCATGGCTAACAGACTGGCCATGATTCTACCGAGGATCATTACAGAACACCAGGTGGGGTTTATTAAAGGGAGAAATGCTGTCACTAACATCCGGAAGACAATTCTAGTGTTCGACGCGGTGAGATTAGAGTGTATTGGGAAAGGGGCAAAACCAGCCCTAGTTACTCTTGACGCTGAAAAAGCGTTCGATAATGTAAACTGGAGCTGGTTAGACAAGGTAATGGAGGGCATAGGATTAGTAGGCAAAATGAGACTTTAGATCAGAACTTTATATGCCAACTCGGGAGCAAGGATACACACTCCGGGCTTTTTATCAGACATGTTCCCTTTGATGAAGGGAACAAGACAAGGCTGCCCGCTATCCCCCCTCCTATTCTACCCGGCAATTGAACCTTTATCAAGAATTTTTCAGGGACAGAACAGCTTTAAAGGGATCAAGATAAGGGAAATGGAAATAAAGAGAGCGCTTTTTGCTGATGATGTTATACTGTATATGGGGGACCCCAGTGCAGATTTACCACAGACCTCGATTGAGAAATTTGGACTAATATCGGGATTTAAGCTAAACAAGAAAAAGTGCGAGATCATCTTTCTGAGGGGGCCTCAAGGACCAACAGGGGGAAACACAAGGAAGGGAGGGTTGTTTCTGTGGCATCCCTATAGCACAGACTTCAATTAAATACCTGGGAATACATATAGGGAAAAAGGTGGAATCGATCTATGAGCTAAATTATGGGCCGTTAATAAGGAAAATTAAAACACAAATTAAGGGATGGAAGGGTCTGCCTCTACCACTTCTGGCAAGATGTCACCTGATAAAAATGATGAGCTTTCCTAGATTACTATATCCATTCCAGACAATCCCGTTATTACTAAAAACTAAAGGAAGTGAATAGACTGAACTCTGCGTATGCGGATTTTGTATGGAGGGGAAGGAAACCCAGAATAAAATTGCGTACACTGATGAAGTCAGCGGAGGAGGGAGGACTTAGCTTCCCAGATGTTCGGGGATATAATCTAGTGTGTATAATGAGGCATGTGTTGGATTGGAGGAGAGGGACGAGTAGGCACTCAGATTATGGTATGGAAGCCAAGTATGCATCACCATGGGATTTGACGTCCATTCTACACTCCCCATTGTCCAAGTTGGAAGGGCACATAAGGAGCTCAATCATATTCCGAGACACTATGTTAACCTGGAAATCGGTGAGAAAGAAGCTGGGGCTTTCATGGAAAGTATCCAAGTACTTGAACCCTTGGGCATCTCCAAACTTCCCCTGGGGAAGAGAAAACAAGATGTTTATTAGTTGGAAAGAGAAGGGCATTAGGAGGGTGAAAGACGTTATGAATGTGGAGGAGAGAAGGTAGATGAGAGGCAAGGAAGTGCTAGATAAGTATGACCTCAATAGTTCGCATATCATCCAATATGAACAAAATTTGGGGTGCTTGGAGATCTGAGTGAGCTTGGAAGGGAATTGAACAGAAGTTTGATTGATGAACTTATGGAAGGTGATGTAGCAAGTGTCAATGTCTCTCATATCTACCGAATATTTCGGGGGATGCTTATATCTAGGGAAGATAGCCGTACCCTAACAGCTTGGGGGAAACAATTGAAAGGACAGGAAGTGGTGGGTACTATATTGAAGGGTTGGGTACAAGTGCGGAAACATGTCACTAATGAGAGATGGAGGGACACTCAATTTAGAATCTTACATAGGGCTATCTTGTAATTCAATATACCAGGAAGAGACATGCGATGTCCCAAGTGTCAAGAAGAGAAAACAGATATGTTACATGGATTATGGGAATGTAAGAAAATTCAGGGGTTTTGGAATCAAGTTAGGGCATTTGTTCGAGCAACATGGGGAATTTCTAGTGATTTAGAGTTAATGGTGTGGATTTTTCACTCCTTTGAGAAAGGAGTAAAAGGGGGTCCGGAGACGCAGGGACAGAAAAAATTTGCAATACTACATGACATAGCCATGATAGCCAAACGTATTTTAAAACACTGGATACACAGAGAGAGCCCATCCATGAAGGAAGTCATCGGCGAATTACATAACCTATTGAGACTTGAGAAAATGGCAGCGGAAAGGGACAAAGACAGGTTGACAGGCAAGTTTTTTGGTAGATGGAGAAGCTTTATTGAACGCCAATTTACCCCGGGAGAAATAATGTGATGACACCTTTTACACACTTAGTGGTATCTCCTGAATGATATCCAAGACAACTTGGGTAAATTAAGAATCTTCCAGTAGTGGATTGTGGAGAGAGTAAAAGATGAGTAGATAAGGGTATATCGAGACATGTCAGCAACTTCGGAAACACTCAGGGTTGACATGGGTTTTAACGACCTAAATGACCTGTATTGTTTATGCTATTTCTTAAAATCTTTGTTTTGGTTCAACATGTATTATCGCTTACCAAAGATCAGTATGGAATTTCAAGATGGGGCAATATCCCCTATTATGTTTTAGTCTGTCAGAGGAATGTTCTTCTTTTGTAACCATGAAGGTCTTTATGTTTATAAAAATTGAAAAAATGTAATAACGTTTGGAGAAAAAAAATAAATAAAATTCTGGGTGAGGGTAAAGCGAATCAGTACAAATAAACGATGTTTTAGAAGACTTAGTGGAGAGCCCCTCCCACATGTTCTTAGTAAAAATTCCTTGATCCAGCACCACCACCAGGATCCGTGACAACCCCTGAGAAAGACTATAAAGGATTATATGACAATCTGAGATAGGTGTTTTTATCGCGCAATTGTTTCATGGCTTTTTTTTTTATTTTTCCACTACCCAGATAACGATGTTTCCCCGCTTGTCTGCAGGTTTAATGACTATATTCCTGAGGTTTCTCAATGCCTTGTCTCTGCTTATGAGTTATATTATCATATTGTTTTTTCATTAGAATTTTCTTAAACTCATTAGTGACAAGTCGAGTGAAAACCTCGACAGCAGGACATATGGACAAAAGGGAAAACTTGGTAGATCTGGGCAGTAGATATTTTGAAAACACATATGTTTGGGTACTGGCCTGTTCCTGTAAGAGATCCTCCAAGGCTTGTACGGCCTCTCTCTCTCCGCCTGGCTGTCCACCTCCATGGTGTCCTTTTAATGGTAAAGCTTCTTCAAAATCAATTTACGCGCAAACAAATGTACATCCTTTAGCGCTTAAAAACCCCCCAAAACTATTGGTAGGTGAAAACGTGAGACTTCTGGATAGCACCTCCAGTTGGCTGTCAGTTAAGACATGAGAAGAAAAACTGTTGTTTCTATGTTTATGGGTCTGCTTCATTGATGTCTGCCTATTTTGGGCTGTCTTCACCCTTGCTCCAACACTTTGTCCAATATCACATGTCCCGCCCGACGTCCCAGTGGAGGAGTCATCAACAGAGGATAAGGAGGTTATGGAGGAGGAACGTCCATGAGAGGGGTCCCTAGGTCGAGAGGCTGTGTGTTGCTTGGATTGTTTGGAATGCCATTTATATGCTGAGGAGTTGGAATAGTTGGACAAATCCCTGTTTACATTTTTTAAGTTTATATTCACTAATCTTTCTCCAACTTGGAAAGGTTACGGCGTTTGTATGGTGTCCGTGTTATCACGCCTCTGTTGGCGTGATACCATTGATTTAAATGAGCGACATCACAGTCACTCCTTCAGATCCTGCGCGTGCGTGCTTACCATTCCCGCAGCCTTGTTATCAGAGTGCTAACTTCTCTGCTTCAGACGTGCTGTGCGCTTGGTCGGAACTGCAGGAGTCTTCTGAGCATGCGCAGTGCACGTCTGAAGCCGAGAAGCAAGCACCTGGATAACAAGGCTGCGGGAATGCTAAGCGCACACGCGCGGGAACTCAAGGAGCAATGGTGACGTTGCTAATGTAAATCCATGGTATCACGCCCACAGGGGCGTGATACCACGGAAACCATGCAAACACCCAAAGGGCGATGTGACGCCCAGGAGACTAGAGCCTCTGATCATTTACATAGGGAACATGTAAGTAATAAAACATTTTTATACATTCAAATTACACACTATTACAACACAGGGATGGTTAGGAAGGTGTTACTAGGCCACACATCACCCTGCTTCTAGGTTATAATGCATAAGGGACCTGACAGGTTCCCTTTAAGGTTTCTGGAATTCCCAGATGTTGGGACACCTGGAGGCTGTGAACCCTTCTCCTTTTTTTTATTCTGTTACCCCATACATTGAAAACATTACAAGTAAAATCAATGAAACAAGAGTTATATCTGAAATTAATGGAAAGATGATATTCTTATACTTGAACCCCTATCCACAAAAGGACATTGTATTCCAAACCTGCAATGGGCGTCCCTCTCTCCCTTTTGTTATTCTGTGCCCCCATACATAGAAAAAAAATTCAAATTAAAATCAATGGAAAAAGAGTTAAATCTCAAATTAATGGGAAGATGATGATTTTCATACACTTGAAGACATGAACCCCTATTTGCAAAAGGACAATTGTATTCAAATCCAGTGATGGGCGTCTTCAGGTGTGTAGTGGGCTCAGAAGCCAAGCTCCCATCGCACGCTGCAGATACTGGCTATATTTTATAGCTGGCATCTGTATCTAACAGAAATTGGTGTTAAGGGTTAAGGCTGCTTTCACACTTCCGTGTTTTTCCATCAGTCACAATCTGTGTTGTGACTAATGTGATGGATGCGTTGGAAATTGTGGTACAACTGATGGAACGGATCCGTTAAAAAAACGGATCCGTTGTAGCAGTTTGTACCTGGCAAAGAAAATCTAGCTGTGGCCGCGGGTAACCTGAGTGACGTCACCGTTGACAGCAGGACTCACTTCAGTTGCTCCGTGGAGCTCACAGCGAGCGGCGGTGCTCTAAGGCCGCTCCTGTCAACCTCCGATGTAGCAGAGCTGAAAGCGTTGTGGGACCTTGTGTGGATTACGTCGGACCTGGAGGTGTATTTGGGGATTAATAAAGTGGTGAAAGAGGGAGTTTTTTTGTCTTTTATTTCAAATAAAGGATTTTTCGGTGTTTGTGTTTTACTTTCACAACAGTTTAGTGGTGGGGGTATCTCATAGACACCTGCCATCACTAAGCTAGGACTTAGTGGCAGCTATGGGCTGCCATTAACTCCTTATTACCTTGATTGCCACCACATCAGGACAATCTGGATGAGCCGTGTAGAGTCCCCTGACTGTCGCATCTAATGCATGCGGCCATTCTGGACTGGCTGATATTTTTAGGCTGGTGGGCTCCCCATAATGTGGAGCTCCCCATTCCGAGAATACCAGCCCTCAGCTGAGTGGCTTTACCTTAGCTGGTATCAAAATTGGGGGGGACTGCACACCGGTTTTGTTTTAACTTATTTTACTGCAAGATATAGACCCGCCCTGTGATTGGTTGCAGTGAGACAACTGTCACTCAGCGTGGGGGTGGGTCTGCCTGCAACAAATCATAGGTGCCAGTTGGCAGGGGAAGCAGTGAATACGAGATGGAATAATGAGTGGCTGGCATTTTCAAAAGCAGGAGAAGCCGCTGGAGCAGTGTGACAGCTGTGCAGCGCCACGCAGCGCTGGTGATCAGTGAGTATGAGAGAAGGGGTGAGAGGGAGAGACCGACAGAGAGAGAGGCAGACAGACCGTGAGAGAGAGGTTTTCTAACCAGTAAGGAATTTACAATCTGAGCATGCTCGGTTGCTAAAAGACGGAACCGTCACCGGAATACGTCATTTGATGGATTCCGCCACCCATAGGCTTCTATTATAACACACGACTGATGCCGTCACATCCTTCACTGTCAGTTTTTTCGCCGCACAGAAAAAACATTACATTCTGCATTGCTTCCGCCCGACGGTCAGTCACTCCATAACTGATCCGTTGCACGGCGGATGCAACGCAGGGCCATAAGTCGCAATCTGTCGTTAATAGAAGTCTATGGGGAAAAAACTGAATCCTGCAAAATATTTTGCAGGATACCGTATTTACTCAAGGTGACGGATTGTAACTGATACAAAAAGACGGAAGTGTGAAAGTAGCCTAAGATCCAATATGGCTCACGTGATCTTAACCACCAATTTTCTCATGTGGAATTAGTGATATATGTTATATTTTTTATTTTCCTACCTTTAGATAGTTTTGTATTACTATGACTAAGGGTTCTTGTAACCAGAAGCGCGTAAGAAAATCCTGTGATGCTACAGAATCCTATGGCTACTATTTTTTAATGGGTAAACTATAAAGATTACTTTTTTTTTTTTTTTTTTATCTACCTGGATGGAAGTGCTGACTTTCTCTTTACAATATGTACCAATGGGTTATTATCAGTGATGGTTGAATAGTAAAATATTCATGTTTGGATTATTCGTACCGAATACACTATTCCAGTATTGGTCATGAATAACAAACCTAATGCAAGTCAATGATGAACGTATTTTTTTGGGGAAATCTTTAAAAAAAAAATCCTTGGTTCCCCATCGACTTGCATTAGGTTCGTTATTTGTGACGAATACTGGTACCCGAATATCTAGTACTTGCTTATCACTAGGGCTGAGCGGATCCGGACTGTAAAAGTCCGGATCCGTGCGGTTTCAATGATATCTAGGTGCCGGACCCGGGCGCGGGATTCCGGGTGCATAATCCGGATTCGGCAAATAAAGTAAAAATAAATAAAACAACAAAGAAGCGTCAGTTTCATACTTACCGAGACTCAGTGTCATGGCGGCACACTGCTTCTGGGTCGCGTTTTCACTTCCTGTACTGTGCACGCAATCACACAGCTTTCCGTGTTTTCACCGGCCGTCCTCTCGTCTGTGATTGGCTACTGGCTGATGCGGCCTCCAGCCTGTGACAGTCTCTGCTGCGGTCATCGCTTATCGCGGCTCAGTCATAGGCTACACTCAGAGCTGGCAGTCTTCTCTATGGCTGCTCGCTCTGTGATGTAGCAGAGTTGGGTGTGTCCTCATGAGACGTCGTATGGATACGCCAGAGCTGGAGGGCTGTGTTTGGGGGTTAATAAAGTGATGAAGGCGGGCGTGTTTTGTACTTTATTTCAAATAAGGGATTTTTCTCTGTCTTGTTTATTTACTGTTATTTACAGGTTTGTGTGATGCAGGTATCTGATAGACGCCTGTGCCATCACAAACCTAGGGTTAGTAGCAGCTGTGCGCCGCTATTAACCCCTGCAATTGCCCCCGCTCCAGGGCAATTGAGAAGAGCCGGTATTGCACCGGGATTGTCACATCAAATAGATGAGGCAATACTGGGCGGCTGCGGGCTGAGAATGTACCAGCCCCCAGCTGGCATTATCATGGCTGGGGATGAAAACTGGGGGGGACCGCACGTCAGATTTTTTTTTTTAATTATTTATTTAAATAAAAAAAAAGCCGCATGAGAGGGACTCCCGCGAGTCTGACATCGCAGCACAGCCGCACACTAATCACAGGAGCATGCATGTGTTTCTAGGTACATGCTCGCTCATGCTCCGAGAACGGCAGGCTGTGCCGGGTGATGTCATGCTTGGCAGACCCGCACGAGCCTGACATCACCGGCACAGCAGCACTCTTCTTACAGGAGCGTGCATGTGTTTCTAGGTACATGCACGCTCATGTTCAGAGAACGGCAGGTTGTAAAAAGAAAAAATTTCCTGCCAGCAGGTGGAAATTTGGTGCTGAAATCTGGTGAAGACGATTTCAGCACCAAATGTGCACCTCCTGGCAAAAAACTGTGGCAAAAATCGCAGAAAAATAACCGCTGCAAAAAAATGCGTCAAAACACTGTGGTTTTTTTGCCAGGAGGTGTAGATGGGATGCAGGGATATGGTGTAAAAATGTCAGCACCAAATTTGCATCCCTTGGCCCAAAAATAAAAATAAAATTCTGCCAGCAAATGGAAATTTTGTGCTGAAAGCTGGTGTATATGACTCCAGCACCAAATGTGTACCTCCTAGCAAAAAACCGCGGCAAAAAATGCGTCAAAACACTGCGGTTTTTTGCTATGAGGTGTAGATTGGATGCAGGAATATGGTGTAAAATTTTCAGCACAAAATCTGCATCTCTTGGCCAAAAAAACTGCGATTTTTCTGCTAGGAGATGCAGGTATGTGAACTCAGTGACCTCCACCCGAGGTCACGTTACCTGCGATCACAGATGAAGGACCGTGGGAACCTCCAGCTGTGACTGCAAATGACCTGAGTGACGTCACCGCTCATTGTGCAGCTCATTCATTCTCTGGAGCTCACAGAGAGCGGTTGGTCGTGCCTCTCTGTGATATTCAGATGTAGCAGAGCTGAAGCGGCGTGGGACCTCATGTTGATTACGTCAGAGCTGCAGGATGTTGGGGGGGTTAATAAAGTGGTGAACGAGGGGGTGTTTGTATTTTATTTCAAATAAAGAATTTTTCTCTATGTCTTGTTTATTTACATTCACTTACAGGTTGTGATGCATCATCATCATTTCCCCTTATGACTGCACGTAGGGCGAGAAATATTAAGGATCACCTTTTGCATAGTCATTACCGATTAGGGAATAGTGGCAGAACAACACCTGGAATTGTAGGTTTCTATCCTTGTGGCCTATGTAAGGCATGCGCAAATATGCGCAAGGCCAAGACCTTTAGGGGCACCAGGGATGATAAGGAGTATGACATTAGGTTATACCTTAGATGTACTTCTAAAGCGGTTATTTATCAGGCCTCATGCCCTTGTAATTTGTTTTATATTGGCATGACCACTCGGGAGCTTAAAACCCGTGTGGGTGAACATGTTCGCAATATTAAAAATGCTAAGGAGGCATCTAGACCTTGTACTAACCAATAGGCCAGACCGCATATCAAATATACAAGTTGGGGGTTACTTGGGGAATAGTGATCACAAAATAATAAGTTTTCATGTATTTTTTAGTAAGATGTATAGTAGAGGGGCTACAAGGACATTAAACTTCAGGAAAGCAAATTTTAAACGGTTGAGAGATGATCTTAGTGCAATAAACTGGGATGATGTACTAAGTAATAAAAGTACACAAAGCAAATGGGAGACTTTTATGAGCATCCTGAATAGGGCTTGTGCAGAAAATATACCCTATGGGAACAAACATGCTAGAAATAGGAGGAAACCCCTATGGCTAAATAGAGCTGTAAGGGAAGCAATAAAAGAAAAACAGAAAGCCTTAAAAGAATTAAAGAGGGTAGGTAGTGATGAGGCATTATATAATTATAGAAAATTAAATAAAATATGTAAAAAGCAAATTAAGTTAGCTAAGTTTGAGACAGAGAGACTCATTGCGAGAGAAAGTAAAAATAATCCTAAAATATTCTTTAACTACTTAAACAGTAAAAAACTGAAAAGCGATAGTGTTGGCCCCCTTAAAAATAGTCTTGGTGAAATGGTGGAAGGGGATGAGGGTAAAGCCAACCTGCTGAATGACTTTTTTTCTACGGTTTTTATACAAGAAAATGCCATGGCAGATGACATGACCAGTGATACCATAAATTCACCCTTGAATATTACTTGCTTAACACAGCAGGAAGTACGCCGCCGCCTCGAAATCACTAAGGTTGACAAATCTCCGGGCCCGGATGGCATACACCCCAAAGTATTACAGGAATTGAGTTCTGTGATAGATAGACCATTATTTTTAATCTTCTCAGATTCCTTAATAACAGGGTCGGTACCGCAGGACTGGCGCATAGCAAATGTGGTGCCAATATTCAAAAAGGGGACAAAAACTGAGCCGGGAAATTATAGGCCGGTAAGTTTAACCTCTACGGTTGGTAAAATCCTTGAGGGTTTCTTGAGAGATGCTATACTGGAGTATCTCAAGAAAAATAACCTTATTACAGAGTATCAACATGGGTTTATGAGGGATCGATCCTGTCAAACTAATTTGATCAGCTTCTATGAAGAGGTAAGTTCAAGCCTGGACCAGGGAAATGCAGTGGGTGTTGTGTATATGGACTTTTCAAAAGCTTTTGATACGGTGCCACACAAAAGGTTGGTACATAAAATGAGAATAATGGGGATAGGGGAAAATATGTGTAACTGGGTTAAAAACTGGCTCAGTGATAGGAAACAAAGGGTAGTTATTAATGGTACGTACTCGTGGGAAATGTTTCAGTAATAAATCGCATGTTTTGGAACATTTAAGAACTCACACAGGGGAAAAACCGTATTCGTGTTCCGTATGTTGGAAATGTTTCGCCCACAAATCAAATGGTTCATAGTGGGGTACCACAGGGGTCAGTATTGGGCCCGCTTCTTTTCAACATATTTATAAATGACCTTGTTGGGGGCATGCGGAGTAGAATTTCAATATTTGCAGATGATACTAAACTCTGCAGGGTAATCAATACAGAGGAGGATAATTTTATATTACAGGGAGATTTATGTAAATTGGAGGATTGGGCTGAGAAATGGCAATTGAAGTTTAATGTAGATAAATGTAAGGTCATGCACTTGGGTAGAGGAAATAACATTTATGATTATGTACTTAATTGTAGAACACTGGGTAAAACAGACACAGAAAAAGACTTGGGTGTATGGGTGGATGGTAAACTTCACTTTAGTGGACAGTGTCAGGCAACTGCTGCCAGGGCTAATAAAATAATGGGATGTATTAAAAGAGGTATAAGTGTTCATGAAAAAAATATAGTTCTACCCCTGTACAAGTCACTAGTGCGACCGCACTTAGAATACTGTGTACAATTCTGGTCACCGATATATAAGAAGGACATAGCTGAACTGGAGAGGGTGCAGAGAAGAGCCACCAAGATTATTAGAGGAATGGGTGGGCTGCAATACCAAGACAGGTTATTAAACTTGGGGTTATTTAGTTTGGAAAAACGAAGGCTTAGGGGGGATCTAATCACAATGTATAAATATATGAGGGGACAGTACAGAGACCTTTCCAAAGATCTTTTTACACCTAGGCCTGCGACTGGAACACGGGGGCATCCGCTATGTCTTGGGTAAAGAAGGTTTAATCATAATCACAGACGAGGATTCTTTACTGTACGAGCAGTGAGACTATGGAACTCTCTGCCGCATGATGTTGTAATGAGTGATTCACTACTAACATTTAAGCAGAGCCTGGATGCCTTTCTTGAAAAATTTAATATCACCAGTTATGTATATTAGATTTTATGACAGGATATTGATCCAGGGAACTAGTCTGATTGCCGGATGTGGAGTCAGGAAGGAAATTTTTTCCCCATTGGAACTTGTCTGCCACATTGGGGTTTTTTTTGCCTTCCTCTGGATCAACATGTTAGGCTACGGGTTGAACTAGATGGACTTAGAGTCTCCCTTCAACCTTAAAAACTATGATACTATGATCTGATGATGAAAAATTAAAAACTATCCCCCGTCATTTTAAGGAGTTTCATAATTCCGATTCTTGACTCTTTATGGTCAAAGCAATCGACCAGATTAAAATCGACATACGTGGCGGGGATATAGGAAAATCCCAGGCTCTGCTTGAGAGCCGATGGAAATACCGGTTGGGCACGGTATCTCCAAGCGGACTAAACGAGAATTTTGGCTTTAATGCCTTTCTCGAAGTTAAACGCTGACCCTTGTTCGGAGACCTTTGCATTAGTACTCATTGTTTTTAAATTTTTAATATTGTAATGACCATCTTACGATAACATCTGGTTAATGTGTGACTGGTACTGTGTTGCTATAATGTGTACTAATACTTTTCCTTCTCCTTTTATTGAGTTTGTAGAGTCTAGGTATTTTTGACATTTCTATGTAAAGGAGGAGTTGTTTAGGATGGACATATATGGGGTCTTGGACTAAAAAGGATGAATTTATCTTCTGACTGGATAAGCAGGAAGCAGGCATATTGAACAACTGAACAGAATCTGAGGACCATTACTGGCGTTCATTTATTACATCGTGCCCTATGCTACCGGTGTATTGCCGGCATGGACTGCGGATTACAAGTTTATTCTAGCACAATAACATGCGGGCTATTGGCGAATTGTTGGCATGGATTGCAGATTGCTAGTTTATTCTAGCTTAGTAACATGTGTGCTACCGGTGTATTGCTGGTGTGGACTGCAGGTTGCTAGTTCATTCCAGCTTAATAACGTGTGTATATATATATATATATATATATATATATATATATAATATAGTTATCTCGTATATGTGCTTTCCTGTTTTAAAATTCATCCAGTCGGGTGCAGGGATCTATGGGGTTAAAAAAACCTATGTCACAATTAAAATTGTTTATGATAATGGAAAAAAATTTCCCCATATGTATAAAGAGTATGTTTAAAATCTATATGCTTTTTGTAAATTTGGTTAATTTGTTTGCTCTATGAAACCATCTGGTCATGGGGTACCCCTAATAATTTGCGAGGTATGCTTTACCATCTACTACTGTAAATATTCCTGCCCCAAATGATGTCTTAGCGCTATACATGTGGAGCGCGGTAAAGCCCTACAGTGGATTCCCAGCGCTTCAGTACGGTCGGGTGGCGTGTGGCTGCGCATGCGCGGTGTCTGTGGCATCGTGTTGCCATGGCCCCCCGTGACTGACGGCTCCACGCTATGACCGGAACTAGCGCCGGGTCACTTACTGTCTATCCACGTTGTATGGTGGCGTCCGCGCAAAAAAAACACATGTTTCTCATGCGCTCCCTGAGTAATCAGGGGTATAAATAGATCCCTAAACATCTTTGTGGTACACCTGCCTCCCGAAGAAGCAGTTAGTGAAACGCGTCGAGGCGTGATGGTTGCGGGTACGCTGCTGGTCCATCGGTCAGGTCTGTATACTCTATTTTGGCCTCTATGTGACTTTGTGGTCTGGATCTAGGTTGGACCTTGCTGTCCATGGAATTGATGGGTGAGTAATGAGGCTGGATACCGCCGCTGTGACGGTATAAATATGATGGGCAATAAATATACGTTCTGGTTTTTTGCAGCGGCGGTGCCCTCCCTCACAGCCCCATCCTGATTCATGCTTTAGTGTCAGAACTTGTCACTGGAGGGAATGCTATAAATCTTAGTTACTAACCAAACCTCTGATTCACTAATTGATAGTGTGGTATTTTCCTGAATATGCTTACACTGGGTGACCACGTGCTACTTTACTTTGGCACCTGTGACTGTACCATGTGAAAGCATTTCAGGAATACTCTATGGGTATATGAGGTTGGTCCATGGGGATCCAAAGACCACATGGTAGGCCATATAAATATATATATGGTTACTTTGTATAATATTTGACCTGTACTGATGGTCTTATTGCGTCCGCACCTACCCCTCCCCTGTTAGGAGGGACTCACTTGTGATTTACACTGTCCTATTGTGCCAAAAGTAAAATTGTCATTTTTTTTAAAAAAAAATGTATCAATAAAAATTCTTGTTTTATGACATTGTGGCATTTTAGTAATTTCCTTTCAGAGTTACTTAGTGGTTTCTATGGTTATGATGCCGTCTGGTGGATATTAAGATGTGGTATCTGTGGTTTATTAGGTTGTGATGCAGGTATCTGATAGACACCTGTGCCATCACAACCTAGGGTTTAGTAGCAGCTGTGCGCTGTTAGTAACCACTGCTATTACCCCGATTGGTACCGCATCACGTCACCGGGAAGGGTCGGTATCACACCGGGATTGTCACATCTAATAGATGCGGCAATACCGGACGGCTGCGGGCTGGATTACCAGCTCCCAGCCGGCGTTATCTTGGCTGGGGATAAAAATTAGGGGGAACTGCACGTTGTTTTTTTTAAAAATTATTTAAATTTAAAAAAGCCGCATGCGGTTTTACCGGAATCACACATGCGAGGGACTCAAGCGAGTCTACTATGGCATCACCCGGCAAAGCCTTGCACTTGTGACTGGATACACAGCACAGATACAGCACGACAGCTGGGGCTGCATCCGCGAGCTATATCTGTGCTGCCGATTGTTTATTTTTTTACCACCATGCTGACCGGCAGACACTTGCACTGCTTTCCATGCCCACCCACCATCCTGGCGCATGTGATTGGTTGCAGTCAGCTAACACTCAGGGTGGGGGCGAGTTTAGCTGCAACCAATTACACGTGCCAGTGGGCGGGCAAAATAATGAATATTCAATTGTCGGCTCCGGAAGGGAATAGCGTGACCCGGAAGAAGTGTGCCGCTATGACAGCGCCTCGGTGAGTATGCCGCGCTCGCTCCTACCCCCCTGTCCCCTCCACAAACGTTTTTAACCTCCGGATTCCGGTCTCCATTGACTTACAGGGGCACCGGATTCTGGAGCGGATCGGACTCTTTAAAATCTGGCAGTGATCCGCCGTTACCGGATTTTTAGCCGTTCGATCAGCTCTACTTATCACTAGTTATGACAACCATGTGTCTACCAAAAACCCTCATTACTGCCATCTGTGTTCATGGGAAGCTCATCTGTAGGTTGACCTCCATATGAGACCACAGATTCTCACTATACTGTGTTAATGCAGTATATTGCAAAATCAAAAAAATGGACCTTCACACTTATTGGTTTAAGTGCCATTTGTAGGTGCACAGTCACTGTGTGTTTATCCTAGGTCTTGTCGGTTAATTGCCAACAAGTAATTTTTTTCCAATCACCCCAATTCTAATTTTGCTAAAGCAATCATCTGACATTGAGTCAGAAATGCTAATATTCTAGGATGACTCTTTGATACTATGGTCCCGTGGTCCTTAAGAGGAGGTTACAATTTCATCATAACTAGAGTTGAGCGCGGTTCGAGGTTCTCCAGTTCGAGGCTCGAGTGATTTTGGGGGCTGTTCTAGATCGAACTAGAACTCGAGCTTTTTGCAAAAGCTCGATAGTTCTAGATACGTTCGAGAACGGTTCTAGCAGCAAAAAGCAGGGCTTTTTACAGCTACAGTGTGCAGGAGCCATCGCTGGCAGCCTGCCAGAAGCTGGTAACCAAGATAAACATCGGGTATCCAACCAAAGCGCTTTGGTTAGTAACCCGATGTTTATCCTAGTTACGTGCAGGAAGCCCACACTTCCCCGCTCAGCTCGCTCCGCCCCCTCCTGCCCGCGGCATGTACACATACACACACACACACACACACACACTCTGCACACATGGCCCCGCTCGGCTTACCTGCGGTGATGAAGTCCCGCCATCCCGACCTCAGCGCTGTCACTGTCCTCCATGGCCGCCGCTTGTCACATCACCTTCTCTCGCTTCCGACCCGAGACTGACTAGCGGTGACGTCACGGGCCTCTCGCGATGCTTGGCTGTGAAGGCGGCGGTCATTGAACTCAGTGACAGGTGCTGTCGGCAGTGCAGGAGATCAGTGCAGGTAATGTACCTCGCTGACAGCAGCACTTGTCATGCCCTGCAGTGACCTGGGCTGACCCATTGATGTTAGCTCAGGTCACTGCACTTCTCTCCCAGCCAATGGGGAACATTCTGCTCTTCATTGACTGGGACAGTGTGGATCATCATGGCAACCCCTTGGATTACACCAGACCTGGATTTGTTTTTCTTTCTAATAAATTGGTTAAAGAGGGAATGTTTTGGGGAGTGTTTTTTCAAATAAAAATGTGTTTGTCGTCTATTTTTTTTTATTACTGACTGGGTTGGTGATGTCGGGTATCTGATAGACGCCTGACCTCACCAACCCCAGGGCTTGATGCCAGGTGACATTACACATCTGGTATTAACCCCATATATTACCCCATTTGCCACCGCACCAGGGCGCGGGATGAGCTGGGGCGAAGCACCAGGATTGGCGCATCTAATGGATGCGCCACTTCTGGGGCGGCTGCGGCCTGCTATTTTTAGGCTGGGGAGAGTCCAATAACCATGGACCTCCCTAGTCTGAGAATATCAGACCCCAGCTGTCTGCTTTACCTTGGCTGGTGATCCAATTTTGGGGGGACCCCTACATGTTTTTTTTTTTTTTTTTAATTATTTAATTTAAAATAACAGCGTGGGGTGCCCTCAGTTTTGGATTACCAGCCAAGGTGAGGTTGCCAGCTGTGGTCTGCAGGCTGCAGCCGTCTGCTTTACCTTAGCTGGCTACAAAACTAGGGGGAACCCTACGTCATTTTTTTTTTTGGCTAAATACAAAGCTAAGCACCTCTTAGTGCCACATGAAAGGCACCAAAGGGTGCAAAATTACAAAATGCAGGAGAGTGGGACATTATGTGTCTTTCTGCCATTATAATGACAGAAAAGACTGATATGAAGTGCACAAGCACAAGAAAATCACCAGAGCGCTCTACGCTGTGAAAAGCAGTAGAAAATGGCACTGGAGTGAACATGTGACCGCCTCATGTAGGATGAAGCTATGGATCCTGGGTAAATTTATGCATTTACCCTCCTTCAGTTTTTTTGCAGTACACAAAAAAAACGGAAGGCACACGGATGACAAACAGATGACATACGGACCGTCTACGGAACGGAAACTGATGCCACACGGATGCACCCGTGAAAAAAAACGGACTGTTTTTTGCAGACCGCAAAAATGGATCGGTCGTGTTAATGTAGCCTTATTCTGATCTGCCGTTTATAAACAGCAGGCAGAAATAAGTGAATAGCGCCCCCCCAGTGTCAGAAAATCTCCGGGGTTTCAGGGCTAGCTGAGACCCTCGAGATCATGATTCAGGACGTTTTTTCCGGTTCCCGCTCACGTGATCACAGGTATACACCGTACACCGATGATCACGTTACAGTAAATGACAGCGCCGGTAAAAAAAAATTTATCTCCCATCTGGCATGAACAAACACTTCTTCTCCACTTCTTCTCCACTTCTTCTCCACTTCTTCTCCACTTCTTCTCCACTTCTTCTCCACTTCTTCTCCACTTTTTCTCCACTTTTTCTCCACTTTTTCTCCACTTTTTCTCCACTTTTTCTCCACTTTTTCTCCACTTTTTCTCCACTTTTTCTCCACTTTTTCTCCACTTTTTTCTCCACTTTTTTCTCCACTTTTTCTCCACTTTTTCTCCATTTTTCTCCACTTTTTCTCCTTTTTTTTCTCCACTTTTTCTCCACTTTTTCTCCACTTCTTCTCCACTTTTTCTCCACTTCTCCACATTTTCTCCACTTTTCCACTTTTTCTCCACTTTTTCTCCACTTCTTCTCCACTTTTTCTCCACTTTTTCTCCACTTTTTCTCCACTTTTTCTCCACTTTTTCTCCACTTTTTCTCCACTTTTTCTCCACTTTTTCTCCACTTTTTCTCCACATTTTCTCCACTTTTTCTCCACTTTTTCTCCACTTTTTCTCCACTTTTTCTCCACTTTTCCACTTTTTCTCCACTTTTTCTCCACTTTTCCACTTTTTCTCCACTTTTTCTCCACTTTTTCACCACTTTTTCTCCACTTTTCCACTTTTTCTCCACTTCTTCTCCACTTCTCCACTTTTTCTCCACTTTTTCTCCACTTTTTCTCCACTTTTTCTCCACTTGTTCTCCACTTGTTCTCCACTTTTTCTCCACTTTTTCTCCACTTTTTTCTCCACTTTTTCTCCACTTTTTCTCCACTTTTTCTCCACTTTTCCACTTTTCCACTTTTTCTCCACTTCTTCTCCACTTTTTCTCCACTTTTTCTCCACTTTTCCACTTTTCCACTTTTTCTCCACTTTTTCTCCACTTTTTCTCCACTTTTTCTCCACTTTTTCTCCACTTTTTCACCACTTTTTCTCCACTTTTCCACTTTTTCTCCACTTCTTCTCCACTTCTCCACTTTTTCTCCACTTTTTCTCCACTTTTTCTCCACTTTTTCTCCACTTCTCCACATTTTCTCCACTTTTCCACTTTTTCTCCACTTCTCCACTTTTTCTCCACTTTTTCTCCACTTTTTCTCCACTTCTTCTCCACTTCTCCACATTTTCTCCATTTTTTTCTCCACATTTTCTCCACTTTTTCTCCACTTTTTCTCCACTTCTTCTCCACTTTTTCTCCACTTTTTCTCCACTTTTCCACTTTTCCACTTTTCCACTTTTTCTCCACTTTTTCTCCACTTTTTCTCCACTTTTTCTCCACTTTTCCACTTTTTCTCCACTTCTTCTCCACTTCTCCACTTTTTCTCCACTTTTTCTCCACTTTTTCTCCACTTCTCCACATTTTCTCCACTTTTCCACTTTTTCTCCACTTCTCCACTTCTCCACTTTTTCTCCACTTTTTCTCCACTTCTTCTCCACTTCTTCTCCACATTTTCTCCATTTTTTTCTCCACATTTTCTCCATTTTTTCTCCACTTTTTCTCCACTTTTTCTCCACTTTTTCTCCACTTTTTCTCCACTTTTTCTCCACTTTTTCTCCACTTTTTCTCCACTTTTTCTCCACTTATTCTCCACTTATTCTCCACTTATTCTCCACTTATTCTCCACTTGTTCTCCACTTGTTCTCCACTTTTTCTCCACTTTTTCTCCACTTTTTCTCCACTTTTTTCTCCACTTTTTCTCCACTTTTTCTCCACTTTTTCTCCACTTTTTCTCCACTTTTTCTCCACTTCTCCACTTTTCCACTTTTTCTCCACTTCTTCTCCACTTCTTCTCCACTTATTCTCCACTTATTCTCCACTTTTTCCCCACTTTTTCTCCACTTTTTCTCCACTTTTTCTCCACTTTTTCTCCACTTTTTTCTCCACTTTTTTCTCCACTTTTTTCTCCACTTTTTTCTCCACTTTTTTCTCCACTTTTTTTCTCCACTTTTTCTCCACTTTTTCTCCACTTTTTCTCCACTTTTTCTCCGTTCTTTTTCTCCTTTCTTTTTCTCCTTTCTTTTTCTATGGTCGGTCTACCCATTAGCTCTGCCATGCATAGTGTAGCTCTACACCTACTGCACATGTTACTTTATGATTGACATCTCTTTCGTACCAGAGCTGTCTAAGCCTACTCTGACCCCATATTTGTCATTACTATATTGTCCTTGTACTGTATTATGACATTTGTATCATGTGTTTCATTTCTTGCTGTGTTGCAATTTTTTTGCTGCATCCCAATTGTACCTCTACATTGTTCGAGTTTGTTATTGTTCTCTCACTCTTATGTGATGCTGATTATTGTCATTTTTCAGGATTACATGCAGATAAGTCCAATCTGACGAAGGCTCAGGCCGAAACGTCATTTGTCAACAATAAGGGATAAGCTGGGCTCACTACTATAGACCTGGTGCTCGGGAGAAAAATAGTCCATAAACAATTAGAGAACCCCGGCACACAGTATGGAAGGAGAAAAGCAGTCAATGATTCTTGTTGTATGTTCTAGTTTTATTCAAAAAAATTTTTTCACAGCAAGTTGTAATACAGTCTTTTCATGACAACAGGGAGTTGCATTAAAGTCCGACGTTTCGGCTCTTAATCGAGCCTTCACCAGGGACAAAAAGGTACCGTACTGATGTTGTCATAAAAGGGTCCTATGTACAACACTAGGAGATAAGGAACTGACGAATTCGAGAGTCTATGGGTCTCCAAGATAGAGGATTTTAGTAGCTGGATGTAGGTAAATACAAAACGTGGCTACAGTGAAACTCAACTTATTATATGAATAGGCAGTGGCTCATATATGGTAGAGGTATAAGGTGTGCTTGGGGCACATATGTGTTGTCGCGCTGTATGAGAGGAGGTTGTTTCAGGGTTGAAGCAAGGGTACGCTTTTCATGATCAAGCAGTGGGTCGACTGCCCAATGAATTATAAGAGAGAGGGGGCTATACTGGCATTGAAACGGTTGGATGACCGAGGTAGAGCCCACTAATCATATGAATGGGCAGTGACTCGTGTATGATAACGATATAAAGTGTATTTGGGACATTTATGTATTGCCGCGCTGTATGACAAGAAATTACTTCAAGGTTCGCGATCCACAGGCGCTTCTAGGGCATCGGCTTTTCTTCGGTCTTAACCGTTTCACTGCCAGTATAGCCTCCTTTTCATTCTATTGGGCAGTCAATTTACTGCCTCTACATGGAATGCAGACCCATGCTCCAACCTTGAAGTAATTTCTTGTCATACAGCACGGCAATACATTAATGTCCCAAATACACTTTATATCGTTATCATACACGAGTCACTGCCCATTCATATGATTAGTGGGCTCTACCTCGGTCATCCAACCGTTTCATTGCCAGTATAGCCCCCTCTCTCTTATAATTCATTGGGCAGTCGACCCACTGCTTGATCATGAAAAGCGTACCCTTGCTTCAACCCTGAAACAACCTCCTCTCATACAGCGCGACAACACATATGTGCCCCAAGCACACCTTATACCTCTACCATATATGAGCCACTGCCTATTCATATAATAAGTTGAGTTTCACTGTAGCCACGTTTTGTATTTACCTACATCCAGCTACTAAAATCCTCTATCTTGGAGACCCATAGACTCTCGAATTCGTCAGTTCCTTATCTCCTAGTGTTGTACATAGGACCCTTTTATGACAACATCAGTACGGTACCTTTTTGTCCCTGGTGAAGGCTCAATTAAGAGCCGAAACGTCGGACTTTAATGCAACTCCCTGTTGTCATGAAAAGACTGTATTACAACTTGCTGTGAAAAATTTTTTTTGAATAAAACTAGAACATACAACAAGAATCATTGACTGCTTTTCTCCTTCCATACTGTGTGCCGGGGTTCTCTAATTGTATTTGGAAACGTCATTTGTAACTTGTTTTGGACAAAAACATATATGCTTATGAAAAAAAATGTTTTTCTTAATACGGACCAATAAAGAGTGATTTTGCATTACTATCCGTTGTGACTTACTGACTTAGTCTGGGAGATTTAGAGTGCCGAGGTTACTCACTAATTGTATCTATTATTACCTCTGAGCACCTATATACCAGTGAGCAGAGCTTCCTCTACAGTAGTTCTCCTGATTAGGCATGCCCTTACCTCATGAGCAGGGCATTGCAGCTTTGGTAGCAACCATTACGACATGGACTCTGCTACTGTGGACCCGGGGAGAGTGAGTGCAGATTCATTGCACCCACACTCCTCACATGAAGGGTCCGCACTCCTAGAAAATGGGGGATACGTTCCCTGAGTGTCTCCCCCACCATATTCTAGACGGTCCAGAGTCGTCGTGGGACCCCTTTATTTTTTTTCTTACAATAAATTGGTGAAAGAGGAAATGTTTTGGGGACTGTTTTTTCAAATAAATTTCTTTGTCGATTTTTTTTTTGTTTTTTTTGTTAGTACTGACAGTTTATGATGTTGGTTATCTAATAGACGCCATGACATCGCAAACTGCTGGGCTTGATCTCAGGTGACTTTACAGCTAGTATCAACCCGATTTATTACCCCGTTTGCCACTGCACCAGGGCACGAGATGAGCTGGGGTGAAGCGCCAGGATTGGCGCATCTAGTGGATGCGCCACGTCTGGGGTGCCTGCGGCGTGCTATTTTTAGGCTGTGAAGGCCCAATAACTATGGATCTTCCCACCCTGAGAATACCAGACCACAGCTGTCCGCTTTACCTTGGCTGGTGATCCAAATTGGGGGGGACCCTACTTTTTTTGTGTAATTATTAATATTTATAAAATAATTATAAAAAAAGAGCCTGGGGGGACCTCCACATTGGATCCCCAACCACGGTAAAGCTGCCAGCTGTGGTTTTCAGGCTACAGCTGTCTGCTTTACCCTAGCTGGCTATCAAAAATGGGGGGACCCAACGTCATTTTTTTTTCAACTATTTTTTAAATAGAAAAAATTAATGGGCTTCCCTGTATTTTGATTGCCAACCAAGGTAACGACAGGCAGATGGTGGTGGCAACCCATAGCTGTCTGCTTTATCTGCGCTGAGAATCAAAAATACAGCGGAGCGCTACGTCATTTTTTTTAAAGATTTATTTTTACAGCACTGTGATGTCCAGCAATCAAAATACAGGGAAGCCCATTTTGTTTTTAGTTATTTAAATAAATAATTAAAAAAAATATATATGGGCTCCCGCTGCATTTTTTGTATTGCTAGCTAAGGGTAATCCAAGCTGCTACTGGCTGCTAACCCCCACTGCTTGGTGTTACCTTCACTGGCAATGGAAAATCCAGGGAAGCATTTTTTATTTTTTTTGCCAAAAAACTACAAAAAAAGGACGTGAGCTTTGCCATATTTTTGTATGCTAGCCAGGTATAGCAGGCAGGTGCTGGAAGAGTTGGATACAGCGCCAGAAGATGCGCTTCTATGAAAATGCCATTTTCTGAGGCGGCTGCAGACTGCAATTCACAGCAGTGGGGCCCAGAAAGCTCAGGCCAACCTGTGCTGCGGATTCCAATCCCCAGCTGCCTAGTTGTACCTGGCTGGACACAAAAATGGGGCGAAGCCTACGTCATTTGTTTTCTAATTATTTCATGAAATTCATGAAATAATAAAAAAAGGGCTTCCCTTTATTTTTGGTTCCCAGCCGGGTACAAATAGGCAACTGGGGGTTGGGGGGCAGCCGTACCTGCCTGCTGTACCTGGCTAGCATACAAAAATATGGCGAAGCCCACATAATTTTTTCAGGGGGCAAAAAACTTTTGCATACAGTCCTGGATGGAGTATGCTGAGCCTTGTAGTTCTGCAGCTGCTGTCTGTATGGAGAAGAGCAGACAGCAGCTGCAGAACTACAAGGCTCAGCATACTCCATCCAGGACTGTAAGCAGAAGTTTTTTGCCCACCAAAAAAATGACGTTGGCTTCGCCATATTTTTGTATGCTAGCCAGGTACAGCAGGCAGCCACGGGCTGGCTCCAACCCTCAGTTGCCTATTTGTACCCGGCTCGGAACCAAAAATATAGGGAAGCCCGTTTTTTTTAATTATTTCACTTATTTCATGAAATAATTAAAAAAACAAATGACGTGGGCTTCTCCCCATTTTTGTGTCCAGCCAGGTACAACTAGGCAGCTGGGGATTGGAATCCGCAGCACAGGTTAGCCCGAGGTTTCTGGGCGCCTCTGCTGCGAATTTCAGTCCACAGCCGTCCCAGAAAATGGCGCTCTCATAGAAGCGCCATCATCTGGCGCTGTATCCAACTCTTCCAACAGCCCTGCAGCCGGGTGGCTTGTTGGGTAATAATGAGTTAATACTGGCTTTGTTTTACTAGCCAGTATTAAGCCAGAGATTCTTAATGTCAGGCACATTTGACCCGGCCATTAAGAATCTCCAATAAAGGGTTAAAAAAAAGACACCACACAGAGAAAAAATACTTTAATAGAAATAAATGCACAGACACATTAGAGACTCCATCTTTATTACCCCCTGTCAGCCCAATAAATCCCCAATAAACCAGCGCTGATAAGAGGTTTTTAATAGATGCTTAAATTATAAGCAGCAATTTCAGCGTTCCAAGTGCCTTTAAATGAATTTGAAGAAACTGCACTTCAGGATTGTAGTGAGGATTGTAGTGAGGATGAGGTGCCCCAGCTCATCACTTGATGGGCTGGGGCACCTCATCCTCACTACAATCTTCACTACAATCGGGAAGCAGCGTGCAGCCTTCACTCCGTGAGTGATCAGTGCTGCTAGCGGTAACAGCGGTAACGCTGACAGACGCGTTACCATAGTAACGGTGCTCCCGGAGCCGCGGTTAGTGGTGACGTCACCGCTAACTGCGTTGCTATGGCAACGGTGATCTCCGTTAATGACCGGCTGTGTCAGCTGGTCCCTAACGGAACGGGGAGTCGACCGTGTGCTAGAGCATATCGCCAGTACACGGCGATACACAAATGTGCACCGTGTACCGGAGAGATGCACTCGCAGGTCCTACATGACGCGTCATAGTCATGTGACCAGTCTGTAGCCAATGAGATAATAGCCACGTGACTGGTCACATGGCTATTTTGACGTCACGATAGGTCCTGCTTCTCTGCTGGCAGTGCCGGTCACCGGGAGGATTCAGCGATCTTCGGATGGAATAGCGGCAGGAGACAGAGTGCAGGAGGGATCGCGGGGACCGGTAAGGGTTATGGCAATGTTTTTTTTCTGTATGTGTACATTTATAATGCATTTTTATGTGTTTGTGATTGCCTCCCATTATAGCCTATTGGTTCGAGTTCGGTTCGTCGAACGTTCGACGAACCGAACTCGAACGGGAGCTCCATTCGGCGAACCGCCCTCGAGCCGAACCGCGAACGGTTCGCTCATCTCTAATCATAACATGCCCAGTAAGAGAGCCAGATATGGTAAAAAAAATATAAAATTTGTGAATGCGAATCTGGCTAAATTTATGTATTAGGAATATTAAGGGGCAAAAAAAAAGAAAAACCCTCCTCGTATTATTCTATCAGAAAAGGGGAACCACACTTGTATGTTGTTAACTTTTATATAAGGTGCACATGTCTAGATGCCTTTCTGTACAAATAAATCTGGCACATGGCATGATTTGCTAATTATCTAATCTAAAGTATCTAGCATATCAAAACTTAAATGCTGGTTTAAGGGAATCTGACAACAGATTTTTACTATCCCATCTAAGACTAGCATGATTATGAGCAGAGACTCTGATTCCAGCAGTTATGTGTAACTTATTTGGCTGCTTGCTGCAGTTTTCTCTGCTGCTGATCTACCACTTGTCTGAATGCTGAGCTCTGTATAACCCTGCCCACACTGCTGACTAACCGCTCATGCTGGCGATTCGGCTGCTCCCCATCAGCAAAGTAGCTTTTCCTCTTCCAGGCTGTTTTGCCAACGAGGCATTAAAGCTGGCGCCATGCTGATTGATAGTCAGCTCCCCCAAGTAGGCAGACAGGAGCCAGCTATCAATCAGCATGACATTGGCAGTCCCACCCTGTCACCAGAGCAGTGTGGAAGAGGAAGAGCTGCTATGTAGAGGTGACATCAGTAGAAGCTGCTGAATTGCTGCCAGGAGATTTGCACCAGGCTAACTACCTGCCTGTTCTCCCCGGTACCGGCTCAGAGTGGTCACTGACTGCTCCTGATGGTGATTCAGCTGCTCGATGTCTTCCTCTTCTTGGTTGCTTTGCTGATGGGGCATGACTGCTGACGCCATCCTGATTTAGGCAAAGGGGAGTCTGCTATCAATCATCATGATGTCGGCATTCATGTCCCATCAACAGAGCAGAGTGGAAAAGCTGCTCTGTAGATGGGACATCAGTGGAAGCCGCTGAATTGCTGCCAGGAGATCTGAATCAGGCACAATAGGCAGGTAGGTAGTTAGCAACCACCTACCTGTTCTTAAGCACATAGTAACTAAAATGTATAAATAACTAGGCTTTGATAACCTCTTTAATAACCAGGCCTGTCTAGACCATTGAGAAGATCTCCATTAGTATCACTTTGCTGACTAAACCTTACTGTAGAAAATCAATATCAGCTTGGTGAGGTTGGACAACACCAATCATCCACTCCACCAATCATTTACAGCTCCAACAGAGGCCAACCGTCACACTATTGAGTGGCCGCTGCTGAGGACTTCACATCAGTTCCTAAGAGCTTAGACTTCTGAGTGCACTTTAAAATAGATTTGTCACAAGAGAACGTATCTACCGTATAGCATGAAGTTTTTTACGACTGCAGGTGTATTTAGTCTTTGCCGACTACTAACTTGTACTGATCCAAGAGCAGGAAAAATATTGCTTATGTAGCCTTATTGACAGCTCCTCATAGATTGAGTTAAACGTGTATTCTCATCTCCAAGATCATATACCAATATGCAGTAGGTGTAATAAAAATACAAGCAAATTCTTTCAATTAGAATTATAGTATACTTCTTCTTAGCTATGTTGCTTACCTCATGTGCATTGCAGTGCAGCTTAGGTATCCATGGTTACAACCACTCATATAGTGATAGTTGCTAGTGGTCATATCCATGGATACCCAAGCTACTATAATGCCCTGCACATGCGGTAAGTGATGTTTCTAATTAGAATACCTATGCTGCATATCTAATTTGAGGTAGTTGCTATTATTATTACACCTTCTACATTTTGGGATAGTATCTTGGAAATGAAAATAACCCTTTTATCTTTCATAAAAGATCATGCATGTCTTTTGACATGGATTTTCAAAGCAAATACAGCATCTGTTTCATGTCATAGAGCTTTACATGGAATCTGTCATTTTCAAAACTTCGTTCAATCAGATGGTCATATAGGTGACATAGCCCCTAGAAAATTCATACCTGTTAAGTTTTCTTAGCTTTGATTATCCACAAAATGCTCCTTATAATCTAATATATAAAACTGAGTGTGTCTATGTGTGTATATGTCCGCTAAAAGAATCTGCACCGTCGCATTTACAATCGCAAAATTTTGCACAGACCCCTCATGTTACTCAGGGAACGTCATAAACTGTTTTGACGGGAAAATTTAACCCCACACTTTACAGTTACTCTCCAAAAAACCTGCCTCCATTAAAGTTGATGGAGCTGGGCACTACAGGTCATTAATAGAAGCTGTGATTGGTTGCTATAGGAACAAAGGACATTCATAGTATAAGAAGCTTGTGTGTGAGGTAATGCGATTTCTGTGGAGATACGGATAGAGAGAGACATAAAGACAGACAGGGAAAGAGACAGAAGGATAGAGACATATAGGGAAAGAGGCAAACAGAGACAGGCAGACAGGGAAAGAGACAGACAGTAAAAGAGACACGGAGAGAGACGGAGACACGGAGCGATACGGAGACACGGAGAGAGAGACCAGTTAATTTCCGGGGCAACGTCGGGTCCTACAGCTAGTCCTTACATAAGTGTTGGTGCTTGATGCACTCTTGGTGTAGCCAAAACTATCTGTGCACCATTTTACCCCCCCTAACTTTGACAATTTAGAGTGCTATGAGGACTGAAAACTCTGCCGCCACGCATATCGACTCTACATGAGCGGACTGTACACATGGTCAGGGCTGGAAAAGAGTATGAGTGCACACATGCTTCTGGCAAGCGGATACAGCAGAAGGGAGAGAGGAATATGTGCACACCTATTCTATACACTGTATTATTACTGTTTTGCAGTATAAAACTAAAATCAGGGTCTCCTATAATATCCGGTGTGTGAAATGTCTTCACAGGAGTACTGATTAGCATCCAAAGGTGTACCCTTTAATGGCACATATTAAATGCTGTTGTCAGATAATACAACAGGGTTTTTGTAACTTAATTTAACAGCAGCATAAAAGAGAGACAAAGAGACAGAGACCCTGATTCTAGTAATATATCACTAACTGGACTACTTGCTGTAGTTTTGATTAAAAAAAAACAAACAAAAATAAACAAACATTTCATCAGCAGGTGATTATTACTAGAGGTCTAGTAATCATGTTGCCACGTAGTCGACCATATTTATGATCTCTGTATAACCCCAGTCCCACGACTGTTTATCATATTTCTGTACATAGAAAAAGACAATGTATGTGCTTCGAAATTTTCATATGAGATAATTAAATTTACTATTATATTATTTGGTTATAGGTGGAGGATGAAAAAGGAATATCTCTGCGTTTCCCTCGCTTCCTTCGTATTCGAGATGACAAAAAGCCTGAAGAAGCAACAAAGAGTTGTCAGGTAACAAGATTGTATAATGTTTTATCCTCATTCCTGGCTTTATTTTATGGATGGCTGACATGCTGTCATGCACCGCGGTCCAGATTATTATGCAAATTGGATTTAAGTGTCAAAAAATATAAATTTTTGTTTTCAAATAAACTCCATGAATGGCATTATGTCCCAGGGCGCTCTTGATCACTGAAATCACAATCTCAAACACCTGTGATAGTTTTCCAGGTGAACCCAATTAACAGAAAACTACTTATGAAGGACTTTCCACATTATTGAGCCGACCACAGATTTCAAGCAATATGGAAAAGAAAAAGGAACTCTCTGCTGCTGAAATGCCTCACATACTGTACAGACCAAAAGTTTCTCATTCAAAGGGTTTTCATGACTCTGAAAATTTTAGATTCCCATTGAAGGCATCCAAACTATATGAATTAACACATGTGGAATGAAATACTTAACAAAAAATTGTGAAACAACTGAAAATATGTCTTATATTCTAGGTTCTTCAATGTAGCCACCTTTTGCTTTGATTACTGCTTTGCACACTCTTGGCATTCTCTTGATGAGCTTCAAGAGGCAGTCACCGGAAATGATTTTCACTTCACAGGTGTGCCCTGTCAGGTTTAATAAGTGGGATTTCTTGCCTTATAAATGGGTTGGGACCATCAGTTGTGTTGTGCAGAAGTCTGGTGGATACACAGCAGATAGTCCTACTGAATAGACTGTTAGCTGCTTTTTTCTTGCCATAATACAAATTCTAAGTAAAGAAAAACCAGTGGCCATCATTACTTTAAAAATGAAGGTCAATCAGTCCGAAAAATTGGGAAACCTTTGAAAGTGTCCCCAAGTGCAGTGGCAAATCAATCAAACGCTACAAAGAAACTGGCTCACATGAGGACTGCCCCAGGAAAGGAAGACAAACAGTCACCTCTGCTGCGGAGGATCAGTTTATCCGAGTCACCAGCCTCAGAAATCGCAGGTTAACAGCAGCTCAGCTCAGATTAGATACCTGGTCAATGCCACACAGAGTTCTAGCAGCAGACACATCTCTAGAACAACTGTTAAGAGGAGACTTTGTGCCGCAGGCCTTCATGGTAAAATAGCTGCTAGGAAACCACTGCTAAGGACAGGCAAAAAGCAGAAGAGACTTGTTTGGGCTAAAGAACACAATGAATGGTCATTAGATCAGTGGAAATCTGTGCTTTGGTCTAATGAGTCTAAATTTGAGATCTTTGGATCCAACCACTGTGTCTTTGTGCGATGCAGAAAAGGTGAACAGATTGACTCTACATGCCTGGTTCCCACCGTGAAGCATGGAGGAGGAGGTGTGATAGTGTGGGGGTGCTTAGCCGGTGACACTGTTGGGTATTTATTCAAAATTGATACCACAGCATCTTGCAGTAGCATGCTATTCCATCCGGTTTGCGTTTAGTTGGACCATCATTTATTGTTCAACAGGACAATGACCCCAAAAACACCTCCAGGCTGTGTTAGGGCTTTTTGACTAAGAAGGCGAGTGATTGGGTGCTACGCCAGATGACTTGGCCTCCACAGTCACCAGACCTTAACCCAATCGAGATGGTTTGGGGTGAGCCGAACCGCAGAGTCCACTGTTGGCAAAAGGGCCAACAAGTGCTAAGCATCTCTGGGAACTCCTTCAAGACTGTTGGAAGACCATTCTGGTGACTACCTCTTGAAGCTCATCAAGAGAATGCCAAGAGTGTGCAAAGCAGTAATCAAAGCAGAAGGTGGCTACTTTAAAGAACCTAGAATATAAGACATATTTTCAGTTGTTTCACACTTTTTTGTTAAGTATTTCATTCCACATGTGTTAATTCATAGTTTTGATGCCTTCAATGGGAATCTACAATTTTCAAAGTCATGAAAATAAAGAAAACTCTTTGAATGAGGTGTGTCCAAACTTTTGGTCTGTACTGTATATAAGGATGGTTTCTACCAGGAAAATTCATCGGATTAAGAGGGGAGCTGCTAAAATACCTTTTCAAACCAGCAAACAGCTATTTGAAGCTGCTGGTGTTCCACAACCCTCAAGATGTAGGCTCCTCTAGAGGATTGTGAAATCAAACAAACAAAACAAACACCAATGGAGTAGCCATAAACCAATTATAGAATTATAATTAAAACATTTAGATTGTTAACCACTTAGTGACTTCCATAATATATGGGTACAAGCTAACAGTGCCATGATAAAGTGCATAGTGGACATCTTAACCATAATCGACACAGTAGTAGGTGGCCTCCACAGTGCCCCGATGCACATTTTGCCTCAATGCTTTCTCAAGGCGAAATCCTCCAGAGTCTTGAACTTGTGCAAAAACCTTCTGTTTAGCCTCCCCTAAACAATGCTTACAAGCACAAACAGCTGCAGTGGGCCAAGACATATGTAAAGACTAATTTTAAAACTGTCTTTGCTGATAAGTAAATTTTAGCTGGTCCAGATGTATGGAGTAGTGCATGGTTGGTGGATGGCCACCATGTCCCAACAATGCTTCAACATCAGCAAGGAGCTGGTGGAGACAAGTTTTGGGCCGTAATTATTGGGAGAGGGTTGGTACGCCCCTTTTATGGTTCCTGAAGGTGTGAAAATGATTTGGCAAAGTATATACAGTAGAGTTTGTGACTGATTACTTTCTTCCATGGTACAATAAAAAACGTGCTATCCATAGCAAAATCATTCTCATGTATGACAACGCACCATCTCATGCTGCAAAAATACCTCTGAGTCATTGGCTGCTATGGGCATTAAAGGAGAGAAACTCATGGTGGGGTCACCAGCCTCACCTGACTTCAACTCTATTCAGAACCTTTGAAGTACTGTCTAGCAATGAGTGTAGGAAGCAGTTCACATCAGCTCTGGGGGATATTCTGACATCCTGCAAAGAAATTAAAGCAGCAACTGTCCAAAAGCTAACAATTTTGATAAATGCAGGAATTGTGAAGATGGTCTAAAAGAACGGTTCTATGTTAAAGGGAATCTGTCAGCATATTTTTTCTATGTAAGCTGAGGCCAGCAAGATGTAAGGGTTAAACAACGAAAAGCAACTGTGCTTCTCATCTTTGTGTTTGCTATTGTTTATTTAAGCTAATGGGTTTATTAGCCTGTGATCAACATTACAGGACTATAAACACAGGTGCAAAGCAGTCTGACACTCCTTATGCCCCCCCCCTCCCGCTGTGATTGAAATCTCAGTCAATGTGCGATCTCCTTAGAAAGCCAATTATTTGACTGTGTGAGAATGGCTGCATTCAGTGATCTATGTGATACACCATTGGATTCAGGATCTCTTTGCCTACATTATGCTGTCAGATGATGTAGCAAAAACCTGTTAACAGATTCCCTTAACAACCGTTGATACACCTTTTAAGGGCAGTCCTTAAGAGGCTTTAATCCTCAGCACCGCTTTTTAACGGTGCTGAGGATTAAGTGTCTACCTCCCCTTGTGGGTGAAAATCCCACGAATTACAACTGACAGCCTGTGGCATCTGTCTTGACTGGTTTTGGAACTGCTCGGGTCCTATTAACCCTTTAAATTCCTCTGTCAATCATGACAGTGGCATCTGAGTGGTTAAGAGCCCTTTGATCCCCAGTGATCTTAATCACGGGTGCCAATGGTATATTGCTATAAGCAGGTTCAAATTGGCACAGTCATTGAGTCACTGACTGGTCTCCAGTGCAATTGTACTGCAATTCATGAAGCCAGCTATCATAGTAAAACATATTCATGTCCTACATTGTGATGAAGCGAAAAAGTAAAAAAAAAAAAAAAAATCATCTCATAAAAAAAAGAATTAAGATATTACTCCACCTTAATCGTCTAAAGCCAGATATTGCGCTCCTACAGGAGACGCATCTGGAAGGTTCAGACATACAGCGGATGGGGAGATTGTGGTTTGGTGGAGTCCTACAGTTCATCTTCGGTTAAAACGAAAGCTGGGGTCATTAGCTTAGTTAGCAGGAGATTGCAACATCAAGTCCTAGAAACATATGTGGATACGGAAGGTAGGGTTCAGATAAAGTCTTCAATATTTATGCCCCGAACGAAAATAACAAAATTATTTTTTCAGCGACTTAAGGCCAAAATTCTAGAACATGCCCACTTTAATGGGATTTCAATTCGGTGGTATCGGTGCTGGAGGACAGGAGGTACGCCAACGGCCCCCCAATTGTACCGCGTAATCACGATAACGCTATGCACCCTTTGCTAAATACCACGGCGTTATGGGATGCTTGGAGGCTATTGCACCCTCAGGATAGGGATTTTACTCACTATTCGCATGCAAATAACTCCTGGTCCCGCATTGATTACTTTCTTATTTCTGGGAACCTGGTGCAAGCGCTCCACTCAGCCACTATCCAAGATCTGGTGATTTCTGACCATGCCCCAGTGACGTTATATTTGGCAGACATCTACCCCAGAGGAACAGACTATCTATGGATATATCCTTACTTCATTAAAGATAATGAGGACTTTTCTTTGAAAATAAAAGAATGGTGGGTGGCGTTTATGATACACAATGATCAGCATAAAGACTCATCCATGTTACTATGGGACACGGTGAAGGCAGTACTATGGGTTAAAACGATAGCACGTGTCCTTTTTGAAGAAAACGGACCAACTATAATTTGCTGAAACCTCCTATAGATTGAGGGAAACATATACATCCTTTCACACGAATCCTGATAGGGACCTGTCATGTAGAGCTGTTGAAGGGACTTCATCCCCCTCTTCTTCACCAGCCACAGGTCGTCATGGCGATTATCTGATTGGCCTGGAAGCTTAAGGTATTTATGACTTTGGGTGATGGTAGAAGAAAAGCCAAAAGCTGCAGAGAAAGACAGTTCTTTGTAATATTGGCGGGAAAACTCCCAAAGCAGGTTTTGAAGTGCGACTTTAATGCTAGAAAGATGAAAAACACATTGCCAGAATCCCTGCGTCGTGCGGAACCCAGCGCACCGTCTCACCTGACGAGGAGATCGACGGAATCACGACAAATTAGTATTGGCCAGTAAAATTGTGCTAGAGGTGTTGTGTTTGGTATCAATGTAACTGTAAAATCGAGATATTAAATATGACGCTAATATCTTTCACCTGTGTGACCCAGGAGCAAAGATATGAAAAACCCTAGAATTATGGAACTCTGTGAACATCAGAGCACAGCCCACAAGTGACTGTAAAATGATGTCACAGGCAAGGGGGGCTAGTAAGAGCATAAGAGACAGTTCCTGTCTGGGGGGGCGCAGTCAGCACGAGGAGGGCATCATGAAGGGTGATGCTGGCCGATTCTAACATCTCTTGGAGCTCCCTCCCTCCATAAGCAGATGTCACTTCTATGGCAGAAGCTTAGTAAGTTTCATGTTTATACCTTTTATTTTAATGTAACTGTTATGCCGTAATGTGTATTGTTCCCTTTTGTAACTTCTTGTATATTCTTTAAACACTGCCTATTTTCGGATTAAATATATAAAAATTTAAGAGTTTCTTTCCTTATGCTTTATATACGAATCCAAAACCCCGAAGGGCCTTATGCTATCTGAAACGGGTTCCCAGCTACCTGTAGAAAGTCTGGGTGGTGGCAGCGTAATTGTTATTGCATAGAATTATTGGAGTGCTATCATTAAGGGTACCGAGGTATATAAATATTCCATTAGCAGGAATCAGAGATATACATTTACCCTTGCTGTGAGACCTCCAATATTTGGCATTATCAGCTCAGCAGCCTCATCTTATGCATTGTCCTGCAGTACCAAAATTGGCCTGCAGACAAGGGGGGCGCTAGAGAGTAGTCGTGTGTAACAAATCAGTGAACAGCTGCGGATTTCTGAGGGACTTCCCCGGCTGTTCGTGACAAATTGGTGGCAAGCGGTGGGATATATAAAGCATTAGTGATCTGGGGTGAGCAATCATCCCTGTCACTAAAAACTTGCAAAAGTTTTGAGGATTGAACTCAGTGTTTAAATATACCTGGAACAATACTGTACGTGTAGCAGTTACCCCCTCCCTTCTCTCTTGTTTTCTATCCTATCTTTTATTTGGCAATTATGGAGGCTGTGTCAGAAGCCTGGTACAATCAGCAGAAGAAGGAAGTTCTTGCTGCACTCTGCAGATCCAAGTTGATTGATGGCCATGGCAAAACGAGGCAGGACCTCATTAAAGAACTTTTACAATGGGACGCAGAGCACGTTCATTCCCCCAGTGCTGGAGAAGAGGAGGCAAGCCAAGCCCAGGATAGTGCTTCTGCAGAGTCCCCACCATCAACTGCAAGCCAGAGCAGTGACCGGGGCAACATGGACTCTTTCCTGAAGATGGCTCTACAACAATTCGCTGCAGATGACCGGCAGGGACGGCTAAACCTCATTCAGCAATATCGAGAGGCTGAGAGAGCCGAGCGAGAGGCTGAGAGAGCCGAGCGAGAGGCTGAGAGAGCCGAGCGCCAGGCTCAGGCCGAGCGAGAGGCTGAGAGAGCCGAGCGAGAGCGCCAAGCCCAGAGAGACCATGAATTGAATATCCTCAAAGCCCGGCAGCAGACATCTTCCTCACTAAACGGTGAGTCCAATAATGCCAGCAGCTTTAAGCCCCGACCGGAGCACTTTCCTGTGATGGAAAGGGACGGGGATTTGGACACCTTTCTGAGGGGATTTGAAAAGATTTGCTTGCAGTACCAGTTACCCTCAACACAATGGGCACGATACTTAACCCCAGGGCTGCGAGGCAAGGCCCTGGACGCGTTTGCCAGTCTCCCTCAAGAGCAGAGTGGAGACTATGGGGCCATCAAGCAGGCCCTAGTACGGAAGTATCAGCTGACTCCAGAGGTGTACCGAAAAAAATTCCGGACCCTCCAGCTCGGACCTCATGACAGCTACAGCGATCTGGAGGGTGGGCTCCAGAGCACCTTTGACCAGTGGATCCAAGGACTGTCCGTTACAACCTTTGAGGAGTTAAAGGACCTCATGGTGAAGGACCAACTCCTACATGTCTGTCCTGTGGAGGTTCGACAGTTTGTTATGGACCGAGAGCCCAAGGAGGCCTCAAAAGCAGCCCAGATTGCCGACGCCTATGTGGCCAACCGTGCATCGGAGGTGCGGAAGCCGTCCACCACTAGCTGGAAAGGGGGTAAGATGACAACTACAACCACCCCTGCCCCTACCAGCCGACCTCCCGTAGGTCCTGTGTCATCCACCAGTGCCCGGCCCACCTCTGACACTCGCAGGTGTTTTTCCTGCAACCTGCCTGGACACCTCAGCTCTGGTTGCCCAGAGAGGCAGAAGAGGAACCCCACATCCAAGGCCCAAGGGCCTACTGGAACTGTCCTGTTGGCAAGGAAGGCGGGTGGTAGGGCCTGCGAAAACCTACACCCCGTCACCGTAGGCGGAACCCCCACTGTGGGGCTCAAGGACACTGGGGCCGACAGAACACTGGTCCGCCCTGAACTGGTACCCCCTGAAAACTTTATCCCGGGAAAACTCCTGACTGTCGCCTTGGCGGGGGGTGTCCACCACTCCTTCCCAATGGCCCTGATTCCCCTCGACTGGGGTGCTGGGAGAGGGTGGAGGGAAGTGGGGGTGGATGAACATCTACCAACCAATGTTTTATTGGGGACTGATCTGGGGCGATTAGTTGCACAATTTCTCCCTGATGATCCTCCCGAATCCAAAAAGTCAGGTGATACAAATGTTGTTGTTAAATCATGTGATGCAAATGTTGTTGATAAGTCATGCGACCCGAATGCGGATATCCAGAACGTGATTACAAATGTTGTGCATGGTAATAAAGTGGAGATTTGTACAGGGGAACTCAGCCATGCCACGCGGCAGGGTGACGTGGCTGAGGACAACCCCAAGGTAGCAAGTGTCTGTGCTGACAGAGATGGAGGAAGACATGAGAACCACGAGGACAGTGGCCAAATGCAGCTGAGCAGTGTCACAGCGGACAGTGACACAGCCAGTAGTACCTGTCAGGCTGATGGGGAAGAGTGGTTATTCCCCGGGGAGACAGCCTTCATCGGTGCTGTCACCCGCAGTCAGAGTGCCCAGAACGCAAATGAAACCATGCCTTCTGACACCTCTTCACCCAGAGGGATAACGGAACTGGTGATGGACCCAGAGCAGGTCCCAGAGGGTCCCGGTGAGGTTGGAACCTTAACGTCACTTTTGGCTGCCTCTAGCCAAGAGTTTCAGGTGGCTCTACGAACTGATGCCAGTCTAGAGACGTTAAGGGACCTCGCAGAGAAGCCCTCCTCCGAGACCGATAAGGAGAGGGTATTCTGGGACCAGGGAAAGTTGTACCGGGAGACAATTCCCTGTAACCCCCAACAAGAGTGGCTGAAGGAAAAACAGCTGGTGGTGCCTCACCGCTTTAGGAGTGAGTTGCTGCGGATTGCCCATGAGATCCCACTCGCCGGACACTTGGGGGTTAGCAAAACCAAGGCCCGGCTGTCTCACCACTTCTATTGGCCCAAAATGGGGACAGATGTTGCCAACTACTGCCGCTCCTGTATCACATGTCAAAGAGTGGGAAAGTCAGGGCCTGCTCCCAAAGCTCCCCTGATCTCTTTGCCGGTGATAGAGGAGCCTTTCCAGAGGGTCGCTGTGGACATTGTCGGGCCTCTGGCCGTCCCCAGCAGCTCTGGAAAACGGTTCGTCCTTACTGTGGTAGACTATGCTACCCGGTATCCGGAGGCAGTGGCTCTGTCCTCAGTTAGAGCCGATAAGGTGGCAGATGCCCTCTTGACCATATTCTCCCGAGTAGGATTTCCCAGGGAGATGCTTACCGACCAGGGGACTCAGTTCATGTCTCGTCTAATGGAGGCTCTCTGTAAGAAAATGCAGGTGCGGCATCTGATATCAAGCGCTTATCACCCACAGACCAATGGTTTGTGTGAGCGATTTAATGGTACACTTAAGCAGATGCTTAAGATGCTGGTTGAGTCACATGGACGCGACTGGGAGCGGTATCTCTCACACCTGCTGTTTGCCTACAGAGAGGTACCACAGGCCTCAACGGGGTTTTCCCCCTTCGAGCTCCTGTATGGCAGACGAGTCCGGGGGCCTCTTGGTCTGGTAAGGGAATCCTGGGAAGAGGAACTGAATTCCCCAGAAGTGTCCGTTGTGGAGTATGTCATTCGGCTCCGTGACAAAATGCAGTCAATGACGCAGATGGTGCATGAGAATATGGCGCAAGCCCAGGCCAGCCAGAAGCGATGGTACGACCAACACGCTCGAGAGCGGGTGTACGAAGTGGGTCAGAAGGTGTGGGTCCTAGTCCCAATGACCCAGAACAAGCTTCAGGCGGCCTGGGAGGGTCCATACCTGGTGCATCAGCGCCTCAATGACGTAAACTATGTGGTCACCATCGACCATGCCAGGAAGAGGCAAAAGGTCTTCCATGTCAACATGATGAAAGCTCATCATGACAGGGAAGCCTTTGCTCTTCCTGTGTGTAGTCTTCCCGAGAAAGGCGAAAGTGAAGTCTTGGTGGACTTGCTCGCCTCAGCCCGGGATGGAGGGTCTATCGAGGAGGCGGCATTCAACCCACAGCTATCCTTGGACCAAAAGTCCCAGCTGCGGGAGGTATTCCGGCCCTACCTGATGACCTTCACGAATGTCCCAGGGAAGACATCCCTAGCCACCCACCAGGTGGACACAGGGAGTCATTCCCCAGTTCGTCAGCCCCCATACCGTGTCTCCCTAGAGGTACAAAAGGACATAAAAAGGGAGATCGATGAAATGCTAGTCCTGGGAGTTATCCAGAGGTCCAAAGTGCATGGGCCTCGCCTGTAGTCTTGGTTCCCAAAAAGGACCGGACAACCCGGTTTTGTGTGGACTACAGGAGGCTAAATGCAATCACAGCACCCGATGCGTACCCAATGCCACGCATCGACGAGTTACTGGATTGCTTAGCCGGGGCCCAGTACCTGACCATCATGGACCTGAGTCGAGGGTACTGGCAGATTCCTATGTCCAAGGAAGCACAGGAAAGGTCCGCCTTCATCACCCCATTCGGGCTGTATGAATCCCTTGTCATGCCCTTTGGCATGAGAAATGCTCCTGCCACTTTCCAGCGATTGGTCGACCAGCTGCTCGAGGGACTAGGAGGGTTTGCAGTAGCTTACCTGGATGACATTGCCATCTTTAGTCCCACTTGGGAGGAACACCTGGGGCACCTGGAGCAGGTGCTCAGGCGGATCCAAAGCGCTGGTCTGACTATAAAGCCAGGGAAGTGTCAGATCGGCATGACTGAGGTACAGTACCTTGGACACAGAGTGGGTGGCGGGACCCTGAAACCAGAGCCAGGGAAGGTTGATGCCATCACCTCCTGGCCTACCCCCAAGTCAAAGAAGCAGGTGATGTCCTTCTTGGGTACGGCAGGGTACTATAGGAAGTTCGTTCCTAACTATAGTGCTCTTGCTAAGCCGTTGACGGACCTCACCAAAAAGAAGCTACCGCAAGTAGTCACCTGGACAGATGACTGTGAACGGTCCTTCAGGGCACTAAAAGCTGCCCTCGCCAGTTCCCCAATCCTACAAGCTCCGGACTTCACCCGACGGTTCATAGTTCAGACAGATGCCAGTGCGTTTGGCCTTGGTGCAGTACTCAGCCAGGTAAATGGGAAGGGAGAAGAGCATCCGGTGATGTTTCTCAGCCGCAAGCTCTTATCCCGGGAAGTGGCCTACGCCACTGTGGAGAAGGAGTGCCTCTCTATAGTGTGGGCCCTGCGGAAACTGCAGCCCTACCTATATGGACGCAACTTCACCATAGTGACAGACCACAACCCTCTCAGCTGGCTACATCGGGTGGCCGGCGACAATGGTAAGCTACTGCGGTGGAGCTTGGCACTACAGCAGTATGACTTTACCATTCAACACAGGAAGGGTGTTGAGCATGGCAACGCTGATGGGCTGTCCCGGCAGGGGGATGCCAGCGAGGTAGGCTTAGGAGACGATTGGCAAATCAATCTCCCATGCTACCTCAAAAAGGGGGAGGTGTCATGTAGAGCTGTTGAAGGGACTTCATCCCCCTCTTCTTCACCAGCCACAGGTCGTCATGGCGATTATCTGATTGGCCTGGAAGCTTAAGGTATTTATGACTTTGGGTGATGGTAGAAGAAAAGCCAAAAGCTGCAGAGAAAGACAGTTCTTTGTAATATTGGCGGGAAAACTCCCAAAGCAGGTTTTGAAGTGCGACTTTAATGCTAGAAAGATGAAAAACACATTGCCAGAATCCCTGCGTCGTGCGGAACCCAGCGCACCGTCTCACCTGACGAGGAGATCGACGGAATCACGACAAATTAGTATTGGCCAGTAAAATTGTGCTAGAGGTGTTGTGTTTGGTATCAATGTAACTGTAAAATCGAGATATTAAATATGACGCTAATATCTTTCACCTGTGTGACCCAGGAGCAAAGATATGAAAAACCCTAGAATTATGGAACTCTGTGAACATCAGAGCACAGCCCACAAGTGACTGTAAAATGATGTCACAGGCAAGGGGGGCTAGTAAGAGCATAAGAGACAGTTCCTGTCTGGGGGGGCGCAGTCAGCACGAGGAGGGCATCATGAAGGGTGATGCTGGCCGATTCTAACATCTCTTGGAGCTCCCTCCCTCCATAAGCAGACGTCACTTCTATGGCAGAAGCTTAGTAAGTTTCATGTTTATACCTTTTATTTTAATGTAACTGTTATGCCGTAATGTGTATTGTTCCCTTTTGTAACTTCTTGTATATTCTTTAAACACTGCCTATTTTCGGATTAAATATATAAAAATTTAAGAGTTTCTTTCCTTATGCTTTATATACGAATCCAAAACCCCGAAGGGCCTTATGCTATCTGAAACGGGTTCCCAGCTACCTGTAGAAAGTCTGGGTGGTGGCAGCGTAATTGTTATTGCATAGAATTATTGGAGTGCTATCATTAAGGGTACCGAGGTATATAAATATTCCATTAGCAGGAATCAGAGATATACATTTACCCTTGCTGTGAGACCTCCAATATTTGGCATTATCAGCTCAGCAGCCTCATCTTATGCATTGTCCTGCAGTACCAAAATTGGCCTGCAGACAAGGGGGGCGCTAGAGAGTAGTCGTGTGTAACAAATCAGTGAACAGCTGCGGATTTCTGAGGGACTTCCCCGGCTGTTCGTGACAGGACCATAGGGGTAGATGGGTCAGAGCGCAAAAGGACTTCAATGAGTGTACAGACAAAGGGGAACAAATGGCTAAATCAATGCAGGAAGCGACATTACATCGCTTTGGAAATAAAGCAGGAAAAATATTGGCCAATATGGTGAAAATTAGGATTATAACCCAGGGACCCATGCAAATAAAAAGCTAAACGGGAGAGATACACAGAAATCCTAAGGAAATAGAGATTTTAGAGGTGTACTATAAAAACCTTTATTCATCGAAAATGCAAGACAAATTTCCTGATAATCTCATATCTAAAGTGACACTACCTCGACTCACAGAGGAGCATCGATCTTTTCTGAATGCCAAAATCACAGTAGAGGACATATTGGAGATAATTAACGCTATCCACAACCATAAAGCCCCTGGCCCTGACTGATTTACGGGAGAATTCTATAAAACAGTAAAGGAAGAGATCTCACCCACATTACTAGAACTGTATAATAGCATATTAAAAGGTAAAGCGTCTTTCCAAAATAATAATCGGGCTTATATAAAATTGATCACTAAGCAGGGAAAGGACCCGAAGGATCCTGGTTCATGTAGGCCCATATCACTTATCAACCTAGATATGAAGATAATGTCAAAAATTATGGCAAATCGTCTAGCTGCAATTCTTCCCCAATTGATCTCCCCGACACAGGCCGACTTCGTTCAGAAAAGATCAGGGACATTAAATTTTAGGAAAGTCCTTCTCGCCCTGGATATGGTAAGCCTCAGGCCTTTGGAAGGGGAGTCTCCTGCTTTGCTTACAATAGATGCTGAGAAAGCCTTTGATGATCTTGAATGGGCATGGCCTTACAGGGTTCTTGATGAAATGCTTTTCTCTGGGTCATTTTGTACTTCTACAGGGAGATCTACACAAATCCGAAGGCCCAAGTATACATCCCAGAGTATTTGTCAGTCCCTTTTCCGTTGCTGAAAGGAACTAGGCAAGGTTGCCCCCTTTCCCCATTACTTTTTAACCTGGCTCTGGAACCCTTGGTAAGATTGTGGTCTACACATAACACTTTTCAAGGTATCTTGGTAAACAAACGGAAAATTTAGTCAGCCTTTTTTGCGGATATTTTGCTTTTTCATTCGGACCCGGTTCAGCAGCTCCCCAAGATTTTAAATATTTTGCAAGAGTTTGAAGAGCAGTCGGGCTTCAGGATTAATGCATCAAAATGCGAGCGTCTCTACCTGGGAAGGTCAAATGTACAACCAGACGGGCAAACCCTTTTCGAGGGAATCACACTTGCTAAGTCATATATCACATACTTGGGAGTGAAAATAGGTAAGGTTCCGGCAACCCTTTTATAGTCTTAAATATCCGCCCCTCGAGAGCCAAATAGAACAAGATCTTAAAAGATTGCACGACTTTCATTAAATCTAATCGGTAGAGTCCACCTAATTAAGATGTCGATCTCAAAATTAATGTATCATCTTCAGACACTCCCCTTGCTTCTTAAACATAAGGACATTGTCCAGCCAAATAAAGCCTTTTCAGCCTCGTATAGGGCTGAAGAAGTTGATGGCATCTAAAGATCATGGGGGCTTGATCTTGCCGAACATTTGATGTTATAATATAGCCTCTCAGACTAGGTATATACTAGATTGGATTAAAGATTATAGGCAATATTGAGCACTAGAGCTTGAGAGGGATTATGCACTTCCTTGGGATCTGGTGGCGTTAATTCATACTAGACAAGCTAATCTCCCACCAAAAATCAAACACTCTTCTTTATTCAAAGACACAATCACAACGTGGAAGGCGTAGAGGAAAAATTACAAACTTCCCCATAAAATATCCAAATACTTGTCCATTTGGGGGAATCCAGCATTTTTACAAGGAACAAGTAATAAGCTGTTTGAGGAGTGGAAGACAAGGGGTATAAAGACGGTTGCTCATCTCTTACATACCTCGGAACCTAGGTGGTTGAGTAGGGACGAAATTAAAATGCAGTATGGCTTAAAGCCTAACCAACTTATCCAATATGACCAAGTGAGATTTAGTATTATGATTCAGTTGCAAGACGTGACCAAGGAGGCGATATTTAACTCTTTTGATTGTTTGCTAATAAACTCATTAACTTCATCATCTATTTCCTCACTTTATGGGGCCATGCGGGATCTACTCATAGGGCATCACCCGGAGAATTTTTTTTTAAAATCTTGAGAGAAACAATTAGAGACCTGCCTATGGGGGTAAAGATTAAGGGAGGGTGGAATGCTCTCCGTAAATCGATTTTAAATGAACAATGGGGAGCAACCCAATTTAGAATAATGCATAAAGAGATTTATGGTTTCAATCTCCCTCCATCTGCAACGAAGCCGGACAGGCTTACCAACTGTCCTAAATGTAAGAGCAGTGGAACCGATCTCCTTCACGGGTTGTGGTCCTGCCCCCATTTAAGCCCATTATGATAACAGAGTGTATACGTGAAGTGTTTGGTCTTGAGATCCGGCTCTCTCCTGACCTCGCTCTCCATCATTGGTAGGAGGGGAACGAAATTAAAGGGAAGACTACTAATCCACCCCGACTAGTGCACGTGATACTCCTCGCGACCGAGAGAGATACTTCACAAATGGTTGGAGTCTAGGGTCCCCAAGTTTGAGGAGGTTTTAGGTCAGCTCAAGCATCTTCTGGAGATAGAAGGACTGGACGCAGAAAGAAGAGCGGATAGAATATGACAATATTTTAGCAAATGGAAGAAATTCATGTTGGAATATTACAGTCGAGATGAGATACAGGATTATGTCACCTTTCAAGGATACGGTATGGTATCATACTGAAAGACTGAAGGGTACATTGAACGGTTTAGAGGTGGGAGAGAAAAGGTCGGAAGAGGATTAAGTGGAACTAAGTGGATGAGGGGGAAATGACCGACTTTGAGTGGGACTTTAATTCAATGATATTACCTCGTTCATAGATGGTAAATAGGGGGGAATGTAAAGAGAGCTAGATAAGAGGTAGCTGCCTTCCTTTGTTTTGCTATGCTGGGATTATTGTTCCTAAAAATATGTTATGGAATATTTGTTGACCAAACAGGATACAATAATGTTTTCAAATTGAAATTTCAATGCTAAATCCGAATGTCATTGTTATAGGTTGTTGGAAAATTTAGAATAAAAATATAATTAAAAAAAAAAAACACATCTGCATGTTTTTCTTACTATCTGACATAAATTGAGAATAAGGGTATGTCCGCATGCTGCATTCTTAATTTAACAAAAAAAAAGCACCCTCTGGCAGACTTTGACAACTGTAAATACTGTATTTGACAAAAAAAATGCATCCAAAACGCATGCGTTTTGGATGAGTTTTGCATGTGTTTTCCATGCGTTTTGGATGCATTTTTGACAGTGCGGTTTTAGGCGATTCAGCTCTACTACATCCTTGTTCTGTAACAGCAGCACCGTAGACCATGACTTCCTGCTGACAGCAGACAGAGACAGAGCCGCACGATGAGAGTAAACTTGGATGAACTTCTGAGGTCAGTGGTAGGACACAGGCAGTAGTATGGGTCGCAGCTGTAACGTCAGCTTCACCCGAGTGCATCACACTGCTCTGTCTCTGTGTGTCATGAACTCTGATGAACCTTCGAGTTCAGTGCCAGGACACAGGCAGTAGTGCGGGGCTTGCAGCAGTGGCGTCAGAGCTTCCCCTGAGTTCATCGCGCTGCTCTGTCTCTGTGTGCTGTCCTAAACTTGGGTGAACCTCTGAGGTCAGTGCCAGGACAAAGGCAGGGGTCCGTAGCAGTGAGCTTCACCCGAGTTCACTGTCATCACGTGACTCTGTCTGTGTCACTGCCTGATTTGTGGTCACAGGTGAAGGACTCGCCTTTGACCGCAAATCACCTGAGTGAGGGCACCGCTGTTCGTGCGACTCACTTCAGTCACTCGGGCGACTTGCTGTCACAGGTGGAGGACTCCACCTGTGGCAGCGGGTAACCTGAGTGACGTCGTCGCTGATAGCGCGACTCACTTCAGTTGCTGTGTGGAGCTCACAGAGAGTAGTCATGCTCTATGGCCGCTCGCTGTCAGCTTCCGATGTAGCATAGCTGAAAGCGTCGAGGGACCTCGTGTGGACTACGCCGGACCTGGAGAGGTGTTTGGGGATTAATAAAGTGGTGAAAGATTGTTTTTGTTTTTTTTTGCTTGTCTTTTATTCCATTGCCCAGGCCAAAAACTAATACTCTAGCAGGATACAGCTAAACGCCCAATATGTGGAGGCATCACAGGTGCAGGAGAAGCAAATCACACATACACTTCCATAAAATGGAGGGGGCAATTGCTTAATGATAAAATTGCACACTGATGGCTTGCATAAAGTGCTGTTCACACATGCAGATGCACAGTCACAACCCCGCAGCCTATTAGGTGACGCCCATACTATTAGATCAGATAGGCTGCCAAGCCTAAAGGCCACTTTACACAAAGAGATAAATCTTTGGCAGATCTGTGGTTGCAGTGAAATCATGGACCTATTGTTCCATTTGTACACAGCCACAAACCTGGCACTGATTGTCCACAATTTCACTGCAACCACAGATCTGCCAAAGATTTATCTCTGTGTGTAAAGTGGCCTTTACTCCATCTGTGCACTATACAGGGACATGAACTCTAATATGCAAGGCCTAACAGAAAGGGCCCTGGCTGTATCCTGTACAAAAAAATGAGGTTTTAGTTGGTATTATGGCCATAAAAAGGAAGCCTATAACCCTTGTCACGGGAACCTCATGCTTGTAGTTCCGTACACTAAATATAAAAATAGCAACAAAAAGAGGAATAAATATCCTCCAAAAATTAATATTACTTACAGCAAAAATGGGCTGCAGTTGTACATCGCCCAGGCCAAAAACAAATACTCTAGCAGGGTACAGCTAAACCCCCACTAACTGGGGGCATCACAGGTGCAGGGGGAGAAAATTACACACACACTTCAAGAAAATTGAAGGTGCGATTGCTGGATGATAAAACTGCACACTGATGGCTTGGATAGAGCGCTGTTCACACATGCAGATGCCCAGTCACAAGCCCGCAGCCTATTAGGTGACGCCCATACATAGGTGCCGGTGGGCGGGGGAAGCGGTGAATATGAGATGGCCTAATGAGCGGCCTGCACTTTCAGAAGCAGGAGAAGGTGCTGGAGCAATGTGACAGCCGTGCAGCGCCGAATCGGTGAGTATGAAGGAGAGGGACAGACTGACAGACAGAAAATGAAACCAACACCGATAGAGAGACCAAGACCGAGACAGACCCGATACCGACAGAGAGAGAGAGACCGAAAGACCTGCGTTTTTGTTGACAAGAGCGCATCCAAAATGCAACCTACATGCAGTGCAAACGCACAGCTAAACATATTGGTTGCGTTTTGACACACCTCATTCATTTCAATGGGTGGAAAATGCATCCAAAACGCAGTGAAGAAGTGACATGCTGCTTTTTTAACGCAACGATTTTGACATATATTTAACAAACTAAATGCTGCCTAAAAAGAAGCAACGTGCGCATGGAATTTTCTGACTTCTCATAGACTTGCTGGGGAAGCACAACACATGCATTTTGTCAATGACACTGTGCATTTTAAAATACAGCCAAAACGCAGGAAAAAAGCACACGTGTGCATGTACTGCCCCCGCGAAAGCAGACGGGCTGCTCGGATCGGGATCCGCAGTGGCTCCGCCCGGTCTTCGGACCCGAGGCGGGGGGTCTTGCGGCCGCCTGAAATAAAAAAGGGGGGAGTAGGGGGGGTTGGATAGTGTTCGTAACGCCAGCCACGGGTCGTGGTGAAATGGGATACGACCGCTGCTGCGTTTAGGAGAGAGGGACAGCGCCCAGGAGCGATGGGATGGCAGCTGGTGATGTTAACCCCTCCGTAGGCAGAGGAAGATGTCCCAGGGCTCTGTGATGGTAGGCTTGGGACCCGTTGGAAGCATAGGGGCACAACGTACTCACACAGTCCAGAGATACTGACACCGGATAAACCAAAGTCTTGAACGCCCTGTAGCTTTAGTTCGAACATGCTGGGTTCGTGCCCTTTTGGCGTTGCTGGTTGGTCTGAAGCCTTGTCCCTTGGCACTGTGTTTAGTCTTCGTAGATCCCTTTTGCCTAAAACTACTCAGGTCCCGCTCACCTGCGTGGCTAGCAGGGGGAGCTTGCTCTCAGGGTTCACGCTTGGGGTTTTCTGGACAGTTTTGGGAAGTCCTATCCCTCTCGTTGCGCTAGTACCCCGATTTTGGAATGGATGGAGAGCGGTTCATGAAGATTCCGTTCTCGTCGGGTGAATTACTAAGCTGCATGAAGCTACTTCCCAGCCTAGGGTCCGTGTACCCCGTCGTGCCCTGGCCCCTGCCCGGTTGTAGCACAAGGCCGCCGAACTGCCCTCCGTGGTAGTACCGTGTCCCTTGCCACTACCCCCTGCGACCGGGTTTCCAGCTCCTTCCAGGCCATCGTCTGGCATCTGGGACGGGTACAGGAGCCCAGCTCCGCAGCGTGACCTTTTCCTGTCACTGCTCACTGACACTCTTTGACTACACCGACACTTCTGGCCCTCCTTCTACCATCCCTCCATCTGGGCGGCCCTATTCCCCTTCGGCTGCCCAATTGGTGTGTGGTGCAGAGTGTTCCTCGGGATTTGTGTATACGTGGGCTTAGCAACACCAAAGGGACAGGTCCCGTAACCAAGGAGGAGCGGGTACCATGCAGAAGGGCAGATTGCACGGCACCCTTGTGACGACCTGATAGGCCATGGCGTCACATGCACATGGCCTAATCCTTTCCCGTTTTAGCCATGATCTTATTGAAAATGTATAGGCAAAGCTGAAAAGGCCAGTGCAAGCAAGACGATCTAGAAACATGGCTCAGTTACAACAGTTCTGTCAGGAGGAATGGGCCCAAATTCCTACCAACTATTGTGAGAAGCCTGCGGAAGGAGATCCAAAATGTTTGACCCAAGTCATAGTGTAAGGGCAATAGCACAAAATAGTAGTGAGATGTATGTAAACTTTTGACTTTGCAGAAAGTAATAAAAATGACGTAAAACATTCTTTCTCTCATATTATTTTGGCATGTGGTAAATATAAATAATTTTTATTCCTAATTGACCTAAAACGGGAAAGGTTTATTCTGATTTCATGTCAGATAGTGAGAAAAACATGCAGATGTGTCTGTATAGACAGCGGAGGGCAAAACCTGCAGATGTGTCTTTTTAGACGGTGTATGTAAACTCTGGTTTCAACTATATATATATATATATATATATATGTGTCTCCCATCATGCCGTCCACATAAATGAAAATAATCTATTATACGCACCATCCCTTTGCTCCCTCGGGGCATGATGTCCTCTTCTGATATGATAGGAAAAAATGTTTTCAGCTTACCTGCTACAGGCATGCTCCAGGACTTCAGGTGCCAAGTGTCCACTGAGAGGCTGAGTCTGGAAAGATGCAGGCAGTAGAAAAAGGCGGGTTGGGTTGGACACAACACCAGCAAATGGTAAATGTCAAATTTTTAATTAAACTACATTAAAAAAATACCCTAATGTACATGATTTCGTTTTTTGTAATTTTTTTTTAATGTAGTTTAATTAAAAATTTGACTTTTACCATTTGCTGGTGCTGTGTCCAACCCAACCCTCCTTTTTCTACTGCCTGTCCTCTTCTGATGCCAGCAAGTGATTTCAGTGTGTAAGTAGTGCAGCGCATGACGTCAAAGCCATGCTCCCCCACTTACATGCCAAAGTCAGCTGGGATTATGAGCGTGGAGAGCAGTGAATTAGCAGGCACACTGTTAGCACTAGCACCAACTTTTGCCTCCTGTGACCTGCTCCGCCACCCTGTCACTGCCAGGCACATCCAGATAAACCACTCACTTTTTCTTCCATAAATTTATTTGAGAAGAAGTGCGTCTTATCGTCCGAAAACTATGGTTAATACATTTTTGTAAAATATTGTATACTGTGTAAAAGTAGCAAAACACAAAAAGACAATATAAATCTGCAATTGTTATACTCTTACTGGCCCGAAGAATAAATCAGTCTTATTCCTTTTACCGCACAGTGAACTACATACAAATAAAGCAATTGCTGTTTTTTATTCATTCTGCGTCCTAAAAATCTGAAGTAAAATAAGTGATAGAAAAATATATACCCTAAAAAGGTATAAAAAAAAAAAAGCTGCAACTCGTCACACTAGAAATTAGCCCTCATACAACCCTGTTCGGCCAAAAATTAAAGGTTACAGCTCTCAGAATATTGCAATGGAAAACCTATTATAAAAAAGCATTTTTACTGTGTGATTGAAGGATAACATAAAAAAATATAAAGCTAATATCTCTAATAGCACTGACGCACATAATAAATCAATCTTATCTCAAATACCACACTGTCAACCACGCAAACCTTAAAAAAACAAAAAAACAAAAACATATTCTTCTCCTACTGTCCATTGTCTTCTATTCATGAACGTCAGTTACTTATTTGAAACCACAGAGAAGCATTCTTCTATGAATAGAAGAATGCTAGTTACCTATCTGAAGCAAAAGCATTCAAAGGACAGATTACCTTATTATACTGGACAAACGATTCATAGCCTAGGCATTCACAGTCCCCCCTTAATAAGATTATCTGTCTTCTTACTCCGTGAGAGCTACCCACAGACTACAGTATCCCACAGCTATGGTATATACTGTAGGTGCGTGCTAATCACGCCCTCGGGTCTTTTCTAACATCTTCACCTCAGTTCCCACAGTGGGGATTTGAGCCCTGTAGCGCCCTTCTATAATAACCTCCAAAGCTTGACTCGGGGTCGTTGAGCTTTGATTGTAACCATTGGGTCAGATTTGGAGGGGGCTACTGGTGTAGGTAATACTGAAGGGAAGATTGCCATGTCTATAGCCTCGTTTGTCCCCTTATTACAAATCTTCTGACAGCAAGGCAAAATACAGTAAACAGTAATTATAATTTATCCATGCAACATTTTTGTTAACCGTGGTGATTGGAATAAGAGACTCAAACCCCCGCTGCTACTTCATCTCTTGCTTTATACTCATTTGGGACCCCCCTTGGGACTCCAATCACGTCTATATCCCCCAATCTTCCCCAGTGTTCCATCCCACATCATTCCATGATCTGCAATTCACATTCCCTGTACGTGTTATGCACAGATAAAAAATAAATTGCGTTTCCTCCATGCCCAGGCAGTTCCCGAACAGTCCACTACTGAGCAGTAGTGAAAAGAAAGTGTTCACAGGTGATGTCATATTGACCCATAGTTCATAGGGTTTACCACTGGGGGTTTTTTTTATCTCCAGTCCTTCGGTTTGCAAGACACAACTCATGATGAAAAGAAGGATCTTCATTCTTTAGCTGGAACAAGTTTGCAATGGGAGGCGTGGACCCAGGTATTTCTTCCTTCCAATTTGACAGATGTGGGAGTCACCAGCAATACCTGGTAGGGACCATCATACAGTTTCCCTAGGCAATGTCTCTTGATGCGTCTCTTGACCAACACCGAGTCTCCTGGCTGAAAATGGTGGCAAGTGTCATCTCCTGTAGAGTCTGGGAGAAAGGAAGAAACTATAGCATGTGTGTTAGTTAGTTCTTTAGCAAGAATAACCACAAACTGCACAATCTTATCATTTGATTCTGACAATTCCTGAGGGCTGAACCCTGCAATTGGGGGAATTGACCCAAACAAAATCTTATAAGGGGACAACCTGTGTCTAGCCAATGGGGTCGTTCTCACATGATACAGAGCAACCGGGAGTAGATCCGGCCATCCCTTGGCCGACTCCTGCATCATTTTAGTCAGTTTCCTCTTAAGGGTGCCATTTATTCTGTCCACCTTCGCATTGGATTGAGGATGATACGGGGTATGCAGGGTAACTTGTGATCCAACCATGGTCAATAGTTCTTGATAGACGGTTGCTACAAAGTTAGGTCCTTGGTCGCTTTCAATTACTTCAGGTACACCATATCTGCATACAACTTCACTGATTCATTTCTTTATTGTTGTTCTGGCCGTCATATTGGTCACTTGGATGGCTTCAGGCCAACTGGAGAAAACATCCACTACTACTAGGCAGTATTCGTATCTCCCACACTTGGGCAACTGGAGGTGGTCGACTTGGATCCTCTGGAACGGGTACAGGGGACTTGCTAGGTGTTTTTGTGGGACTTCTTCTGTCCTTCCGGTGTTACAAGTTTGACAAACATGGCAGCTCTTCTTATAGGCAGCAAGCATGGTAGATATCCCAGGGGCATAGAAGAACTTGCGTATCACATCTAGGCTCTGGCTTTTCCCTCTGTGGGTGGGACCATGTCCCCAGGCAGCTATGGCGGCATACATTCTTCTAGGAAGGCAGGGTAGACTGTTGACCTTCCAGATGTAACCTTCTAGCTTGGCTCCTTCTTTCTTCCATGTCTCCAGTTCTTCTCATGTGACTAGTCTTTGTTCTGCCTTGAACCGATCCATTGGTGTTCTAGCAACATTTTTGCGGTCTCTGGAATATTCTGGTTCAGCTAAAGATTCGTCTTGTAGAACCCTCTTCTTCTGTGCTCTGGTTGTAACCATGGACATATAGCATTCAGATTCTTCCACTTTCATTAAAGCTGCTTCTTTAGCTTTCTTGTCAGCGTAGGCATTTCCTCTGGCAACTTCTGTGGTCTGGGGTCCATGGGCTTGGACCTTCAAGATGGCAACTTGTCTTGGCCTAGACAGGTTAAACATCCGTCTGCGGACAAATTCTGCATTTTTGACTGGAGTTCCTGCTTCGGTGATGAACCTGCTGTTTGCCCATATGACACCAAAATCATGCGCTATGCCGAAAGCATATCGAGAGTCTGTATAAATATTGGCAGTAGCATCTTCAGCACAAATACAGGCTTCAGCCAGGGCCACAAGTTCTGCTTCTTTGGCGGACATTCGGGCTGGGAGTGCTGTATCTTTGATCACTGACACTGAGGTGGTTACAGCATAGCCTGTATGTTAGGTGCCCTTTTCATCAGCAAATCTTGAGCCGTCTGTAAACAGGGTGTAGTCTGGTTTTCAAGTGGGTGTTAAGAGACGTTGTCTGGCGTGAAAGTTACTTTCTCCATCTCCTGTAAGCAATCATGATGTTCAGCTTAATTTTCCTCACTACTATCCCCCCCTTTTTTGAATCTATTATCCAAAGCATAATTAGATTAAAAAATGGCACCGGAGTTCTACATTTAAAGCCGCTTTACACGCAACAACATCAGTAATGAAATGTCGTTGGGGTCACGGAATTCGTGATGCACATCCGGCCTCGTTAGCGACGTCGTTGCGTGTGAAACGCACGAACGACCGTTAACGATCAAAATTACTTACCTGATTGTTGACACGTCGTTCCTTTCCCGATTATCGTTACTGTTGCAGGACGCAGGTTGTTCGTCGTTCCTGCGGCAGCACACAAAGCTACGTGTGACACCGCAGGAACGAGGAACATCACCTTACCTGCGGCCAACGGCAATGAGGAAGGAAGGAGGTGGGCGGGATGCTCGTCCCGCTCATCTCCACCCCTCCGCTTCTATTGGGCGGCCTCTTAGTGACGCCGCTGTGACGCCACATGAACCGCCCCCTTAGAAAGGAGGCGGTTTGCCGACCACAGCGACGTCGCTAGGCAGGTAAGTGTGTGTGACGGGCGTAAGCGATGTTGTGCGCCATGGGCAGCGATTTTCCCGTGACTCAAAACCGACGGGGGCTGGTACGCTCACTAGCGATATCAATAGCGATATCGCTGCGTGTAAAGTGTCCTTTAGGCACAAAAGTCACATTGTGTAGATTGTACCTAACCGGGCACACCATAAATATCGCGTTATGTGTAACCTTATAATGGACAACTATTTCAATGGCTTTTTAACCTTCTGTTGGACCACAGAAATATGCATTACAATCTTTCTTTCTTTCTATAAAAAGAAAACAGATGATTCAAGACGTTAAATATCATTAACACAGAATACCATAAATCATCCATATACCTTAAACCAAATTATTGTAATTATTAATAAATTAGATTAATAATAAATATTTTAATAATTAATTGTACACAGCCTGACCTCTATGCTCCAATATCTACCAATAAATATCCACAATTCAATTTATTCTGTTTAGATAGAATCAGTAAAATAAAACACTATTGTCAATTACTTTTTCCAATATAATTTATAATTAATTGCTAAAATTAGGGAAAGTCTCCTTTTTTTCTATATAGCAAACAATAGGACTACCTGAAACTTTAATTATTTGACCTACAAACTGGGAAAACCTGTATTTTGGCTCCACCCCCTGCAGCCAAAACCAAACAGGGTTTGTCTTCTTGAGTTAACTAGCCAAAATCTCTCTCCTCCCTTGGATATATTTATTTATTTATTTATTTGTAAAAACATGCAACTCTCAGAATTCATTCATCCCATCCATAACTGGAATATATTTTTTTATTTTCCATCAGATCTGTTTTTAAGGTACGTTTAAATTAAGATTTTTTTTCTCTTATATTATTGCTAACGAATTAATAAGACATTCCCCCTATGACTGTCCTGATTCAATCCAACCTGCACACTGCATCTATCTTAGGCTATGTGCCCACGTTGCGTTCTCTCCCTGCAGAAATTTCTGCAGCGATTTGAACAGCACACGTGCGCTTCAAATCTCTGCAGAAACAGTCCGTAATGAAAAGACTATTTCATGCACTCTGGATGCAGCCTCTCCCATACACAGAGCGGGACCTGCATCCAAAGCGCATGAAAGAAGTGACATGTAGCTTTTTAGAACACAGGGCTTCGGCAGCAGCCGAAGCGCTGCGCTCTAATACGCAAAGTGAGCATGGATTAGGCACAATCTTCATAGATTGTGCTGGGGACGCAGGACGCATGCAGTTATGCTGCGGTGCAGAACGCAGCGTAACTGCATAAAAATACGCTACATGGGCACATTGCCTTAAGTGTCTGCCACAGCCACCTCTAGCACAACTACTCAATCATTCAATATTCAATCTTTTAATATTATAAACTTTTACTAACAGCTTTAATTTATTATTTTCAATTTAGCAATGGACTTTAACATTTTGATCCCTGAGACTCACATTGCAAATACTCATTAAATCCAATTTCCTACTAATCTGACAAGCTTTATGACTGTCCCAACTCCCAAATATTACTTTATATATTTGTCCATGATCTTAGTCTAATTATAAACACCTTTTTTTTTCTTTTTTTTTTTTGTCTGAGTATGTAGTAGTCCACCCAGTCTGTTGTTTAAACATTTACACAGCACATGGTCTTCTTCACACATCCCCCTCTTACGTCCTTTTCTTTGTCTTAAACCATACCTCGGCCACCATGTGCTTCATCCACTATTTTAAGATCTGACTTAAAATGGCTACCACCAGGAATAGCACATGGTTTATCACAGTATTGCAGCCTAGAGTCCCCACATCCACAACAAACTTCACTGTCATCTGGATTTTTCTGGTCACAGCTAGAACATGCCCATACCGCACTATCGCATTTTGGTCGCTTACAAGGCACATTTTTGTAATATACATAACTCAAAACTCTTTCTTTTTCCTTTCCCCTTCTACACAATTCTCTCTATATAGACACTATATATAAAATTTTAGAAACTCTTCCCCATGCACAAGCAGCAGATAACAATTCATTTTCTTATAAAACACCTTTTTTTTTTTTCTTTTTTTCTTCTTTCTTAGTGTACTAATCAAGTAAAGTTCACAGTTTTATGCTGCTACTCTCTAAAAGAAAAATAAGACAGCAGACAATAAATTACTATAAAACTCAAACAAGACAAGCACTGGATATAACCCACGTCTCTGCAACAATATACATTGCTGGGGAATTTTGAGACCTTACGATAGATAACACGGTTCGTATATACTGTACACTAATATCCATGAAAGAAATAAAAACCAAAATATTAATGAAGTACTTGCTGTCTGTATGCAGAGTCACAAAATAAAAATATATTGTCCAAGTAAATCACCATAAAAACAAAAGAAAAAAACCAATTTGCATATCTCAAGAAATCTAATTCTCCATAATACACATCTCTGTTGGATCTATTTTTTTTTTTTAAATTCTTTTACAAATGGATATAATACCTTCCAACATTATTGGGGTAAGTCTTTTAAGATTTTTAGATTAGCTAACACTGTACAAAAATATGTATTTACCTGCCCCTATTCTATTTTAGGATATAATGCTGCCGGACTTTTAAAACACCAATTGTTCAAAATTTTCACTTATTTGTACAATAAGGAGTCCACACTTCAGGGATTCAAAGTAACAAATTTTGTATTTTGTAAATTTTGTATTTTCTTCCTAAATCATCTGACCACCTTGTAAAACCATTTGCCGGGCCAAATTTGAATTAGCTGAATTAACATACACCCCTGTCTCCTGCACCTTCTTCTATTTCAACATATCCTTCTGACTGCAACATCTGCGCTACACTTTACCAAACACCTGTGCATCTTTCCACAATCCTTTATCTTTTAATTTTCCTTTCTTTCCCTTCAGCGCCGCATTCCATTGTAACGGCTGTAGCCGTCCGCTCCTAGGCAAACCTAACACCTTAAAAGTCTCTGAGGCATGGTGCACTTTCTTTTCCTCTCTGTCACTAATTCTATAACATTCTGCGAACCTTCTGGCTTTTCAACTTTCTTCTTTCTCCACCTAAACATTGTTGCTGTCTTGGCGGCAGTTGGATTACACAAATTCAAGACTATATGGTGCATGCTACAGTCCAGCTGGCACTGGGGTGTTCCACCCTTACTCTAACTCCCTCAGCTAAGTAAAAACAAAGGTGTCCTCTGAAAGGAGGAGGCCGTACAAGAATGACCCGCCCTCCGGACTTGGTCAGCTGTACCAATTTTTTGTCGTAATCCTGATCTTCGATCACGGGTATCCCCCCGCATCCTCACACTACGGATCAGTCTAACCAGCTATATCCAACAGCTGCCGTCTTACCCCTACTATCCATCCTCCGGATCCCTTGTGATAATTGAAATCCACACCACAGGGTAGAATTCGAGCTACTGGGCCCCCAGCAGGCACCACCACCGAGTCACTACCTTTAACACCGATGGGGACACAAGGCCTGTCACCCCCTCCTCTCCAAGAACAACCGTATTGGTAGTGAATACACAGTATGTAACACTTACTGGGGTTGTAGGTTGATCAGACCTGTTTAAGCGGAGGGAGGTCCGTGACGTCCAAGGTATCGGGGTGTCCAGGTTTTGGGGTGCTCCTTATGGGGACCCCACATTTGGTGCCAGACTGTTGGGGGAGACCTCCAAAGGGGTCTCTCTCAGGGTCTCGGAGGAGGATTCCAAATCAGAACTGCGCAGATGAATCAAAGGAAATGACCACACAGAGACGTGTCTCTATCCGGGAGAAGCTCAATGCTCTTCTGACCCTTGTATTCAAAACATAGTATATATATACAGCTTGCTCAATACATCCACGTTATCTATTAACCAACCAGCTAGCCGGGAATAGTTAATTCCTTGTTTGAACAGTCTTAGTAACATTCGTTAGCAAAGTCATTCAAGTGTGTTTAGACATAGATTAGTCTATGAATGGAACAATGTCAGTTACTTATTCTCTTCTATTAACCCCTTCACGACCATGGATGGATATATCCATCATGGAGCGTGTCCCGTTAAGCCCCGCCCCCTGCCGCGGGCAGGCGGCGGTCGGCACACATATCAGCTGTTTTCAACAGCTGACGTGTACCTGCTAACCGCGGGTGGAATCGCTTCCACCCGCGGCCATTAACCCCTTAAATCTTGCTGCCAAAGTCTGGCAGCAAGATCTAAATGCGCGTGGCCATGTTTTTTACTTACCGCCGCCCCCACCGGAAGTCACGTGCGTGATCACGTGACTATCGGTGGTTGCCATCGTAGCACAGGGTCATGTGATGACGCCTGCAGCTACAAAGTTTCACTTTCGTTTTCCCTCGGCCGAGAGCAGAGGGAAAAAGAAAGTGACTGTATCTGCTGTTTACAGCTGTATAGCTGTGATCAGCAGATAGATAATAGCGATCGGATTGCTGATCGCTATAGCCCCCTAGGGGGGACAAGTGAAATTAAAAAAAAAAGTAAAAAAAAGTTTTAAAAAATAAAAAAACCTAAAAGTTCAAATCACCCCTCTTTCCCCCCATTGAAAATTAAAGGGTTAAAAAATAAATATACACATATTTGGTATCGCCGCGTTCAGAAATGCCCGATCTATAAAATCAGTTAATCTGATTGGAATTTTTTTGCCACTACGCCGTTTACCAAACGCCAAAATTACGTTTTTTGGTCGCCGCAAGTTTTACGCAAAATGCAATAACAGGCGATCAAAACGTAGCATCTGCGCAAAAATGGTACCATTAGAAACGTCAGCTCGAGACGAAAAAAATAAGCAGTCACTGAGCAATAGATCCCAAAAAATAAGAACGCTACGTGTTTCAGAAAATGGCGCAAAACGTGCTTCACTTTTATTGGACAAAATTGTGAATTTTTTTAACCCCTTAGATACAAGTAAACCTATACATGTTTGGTGTCTACAAACTTGCACCGACCTCAGGCATCATACCCACACATCAGTTTTACCATATAGTGAACACCGTGAATAAAACATCCCAAAAACTATTGTCCAATCACACTTTTTTTGCAATTTTTCCGCACTTGAAATTTTTTTGCTGTTTTCCAGTACACCATATGGTAAAACTTATGGTTTCATTTAAAAGTACAACTTATCCCGCAAAAAACAATCACTCATATGGCAAGATTGACGGAAAAATAAAAAAGTTACGGCTCTCGGAAGAAGGGGAGCAAAAAAGCAAAAACTGAAAGTGCCCCGGGGCTGAAGGGGTTAATGAATGTCAGTTACTTATTTGAAACTGCAGATAAGCATTCTTCTATGAATAGAAGAATGCTAGTTACCTATCTGAAACCACAGATGAGTATCTCTTCCATTCATGAATGTCAGTTACTTATTCATGAACTAAAACTTATTCTACTTAGCCCTAAGCATAATTAGCTTTAGCTATACATTCCGTTATTATTTCAATTAGGTATATATGGAGAAGCAATAGATAAAGCATTCAAAGGACAGATTACCTTATTAAGCTGGACAAACGATTCATAGCCTAGGCCTTCACACTAGTAGAACAAAAGACTTTGAAAAGTGACATGGCTCCCATGCCCCACATAAAATCCAGTGATGTCTGCACTCCCAAATCTAAATACCCTCCTCCCTCTGAGCCTCCCTGTGCCTAACTCGCAGTAAGTGATCACTTGTGTGGCATTATTGTAATGGGGAGAACGCACTTAACAATTTACTGGATGAGTGTCTCCAGAAGCAAAAGCTAGGAACAATGTATGGGGGTGCTACAATATATGGGGGCATAATGTATGGGCGTTAACCTGGCATATTGTAATTTTGCAGAAAAAGTGTGGGATGGATGCTTCAAAATAATCACGGCAGCCATAGATAAATTAAAGATGCAATATCTACAATGGGGTCACTTTGGGGGTATTCTGTTATTCTGGCATCTTAGGGCTCTCCACAGGTCAACCACAATATATTTCAGCAAAATCTGTGCTTCAAAAACCAAATAGCTTCTTCCTGCTCAACCCTGCCATGTGGAAAAACAGTAGTTTCTGATGACCTATAGGATTTCACCTCATTCAAGAGAAATTGCACAAAAATGTAGTGCATTTTCACTTTTTAACCCTTGTGTAACTGACAAATTTGCAGGCAATAAAAGAATTACATTTTTACCACTAAAATGTTATATTTCCACATCCCAATGTTCTAAAATTCCATAAGGCACCTGTGTGTTCAAAATACTCACTACACCCCTAAATGAATTCCTTACAGAGTGACGTTTCCACTATGGGGTCAATTGTAAGGTTTCTGCTGAACTGGCACCTTAGGCCACAATCTATTCAAACGGAATCTGTGTTCTAAATACCAAGTCGCACTCCTTCCCATCTGATCCCTGCCCAAATAGTAGTGTATAGCCATATATGCGGTATTGCCACCCTCAGTAAAAGTTGCATAACAAATTTTCCTGTCCATTTTCTTCTGTAACCTTTTGTGTGAATTAAAATTACAGCTGAAAAACCCTATGATTTTCCTTTTTACTGCTCTTCTAATATTATTCTGTGTAATGTTTGAGCTAAAAATACTCGACACACCAATAGATGAATTCATTATATGGTTTAGTTTGTCAAATGGGGTCACATGTGGTGTTTCTGCATTTTTTGCACCTCAGAGATCCTGCAATGCGTTGTCCAAATTTGCGTTCCAAAAATCAGATAGCGCTGTTAGCTTTCCAAGCCCTGCCATGTGCACAAGCGTTAGTTTTTGACCATGTTCGGGGGTATCACTGTGTTCTGGAGAAATTGTGTAACAAATTATGGGGTCTATTTTCTCCTAATGTCCATTGTCAAAATTAAAAATGTTTAAGCTAAAATAATATTATAGCAGAAAAAAACGTAACCATCATTTTCATATCCACATTTTAAAAAAATCTGTGAAGCACCTATGGGTCCAAAATATTCAACACACCCCTAAAAAAGTTCCTTGTGGGGTTTAGTTTCTAAAATTGAGTTACTTGTGGGAGTTTCTGCTTTTTAGGTACCTCAGAGGCTCTGCAAATACAACCTAGCGCCCGCAATCTATTTCAGCCAAATTTACTTTCCAAATTTCAAATATTACTCGTTCCATTCTGAGCCCTCCCGTTCAAACTGAACTTTTTAATCGTGTATGGGGTATCGCCATGCTCACAGGAAAGTGGATAAGAAACTGTGGGATCTATTTTTTGGTTTTACCTTTTGTAAAAGTGCAAAATTCAGTGATAAAGCAACATTTTTGTGAAAAAATTTTTTTCAATACAACGTTGTAATGTTATCAAATTGTATGAAGTACCTATGAGTTAAAAATGCTCACTATACCCCTGGATAAAATCTTTGAGGGATATATTTTCCAAAATGGGGTCACTGCTGTTTTTTTCTACTGCTTAGGGGTTCTGCAAATGCAACATGATGCCCGCAATCTATTTCAGCCAAATTTGTGTTCCAAAATTCAAATGGTGCTCCTTCCCTTCCGAGCCCTGATGTATGTCAAAACAGAGGTTTCTGACCACATGTGGGGTATTCGCGCGCTCAGAAGAAACTGAGTAACAAATTTTGGCATTTTTTTTGTGTTGCTTTTTCTTGTAAAACTGAATAAATTGGGGCCAAGGCAACATTTTTAGGTAAAATGTATTTTTTTCCCATTCCACTTTGCATTCATTCCTGTGAAGCACCTGATGGGTTAATAAACATCTTGGATGTGGTTTAGAGCACTTTGAGAGGTACAATTTTTAGAATGGGATCACTTTGGGCATTTTCTGTCACTTAGGCTTCTCAAATACACTTCAAATGTGATATGGTCCCTAAAAAATGAATTGTAAATTTTGTTGGAAAAATGAGAAATTGCTGATAAACTTTGAACCCTTCTAACTTCCTAATATAAAAGAAAAAAAAATGTTTCAAAAATAGTGCTGGTGTAAAGTAGACATGTGAGAAATGTTATTTATTAATTATTTTGCTTGACATACCTCTGGTTTAAGGGCAAAAAAAAAAATCTAAATTTAAAAACCATGACGTTTTCGCCACATTTTCAATTTTTTGTTTCTTCACAAAAATATCTTCCTAACTTTACCATTAACATGAAGTACAATATGTCATGAAAAACAATATCTGAAACACTAGGATCCATTGAAGCGTTCCAGAGTTCTTACATCATAGAGTGAGACTGGTCAGATTTCTAAAACTTGGCCGGGTAATTAAGGTCAAAATTGGCTCTGTTATTAAGGGGTTAAAGGAAGTTCCATCTAAAATGGATTTACTTGTGGAGAATCTCCGCTTTGTTGGAGTTTTGCAAATTTGAGATTGCGCTCACAATCTATTCCAGCCCAAAAACTATATTTCAGGCCAAAAGACAATAAGCACACCTTCCACACTGTGCCAAACTGTAGTTTCCAACCAGTGCATTGATGTGTTCAGGAACAATTATACAACATAGTGTGTGGTCCATTTTCTCCTATTTCTCTGTGTGAAAAAAATTAAAGCATTGGAGGTAAGATAATATTTGTAATAGGAAAAAAAATGTAATCTGTAACTTTTTTTTTTTTTTTAGTAGTTTTACAGCCTATTGTTTTAAAATTCCCTGAATCACCTTACGGGTTTGAAATGCTGACTACACCACTAGATGAATTCCTTAAAGAGTAGTTTCCAAAATTCGGTCCCCTAGAAGGTGAGGTTTAGCTTTTTTGGCACCTGTGGTGTCAAGTATTTCCTCACTCTTAGGCTGGTTTCAGACAGCTGTGTTTTAGGTACGTGTGACATCCGTTTTTAACACTGATGTCACACGTACCCATGTTTTTATATCCTGTTACTCACATGACCGTGTTGCCCCGCACGCACACACGCAGACATGTCAGTTTTTTTTCTCCAGCAGCACGGGTGTCACACGGATCGCACACTGATGTGATGTGTGTGACACGTATCGGAGAAAACACGGGTCTTTTTAATAAAAATATTTTGTATATTTACCTCTCTCCAGCGGTGCTGTGTCCGGCTCTGCTGCCTTCCACTCCTTTCCCCTGCTCATTAAACTCACTTAATATTCAGTGCCCTATGGAGCTGGAAACTGGAGCATCGCGGGGGACTTCAGTGCCGGGAACCGCATCGCTGGGTCAGTATACAGCAGAGTGAGTGTGTGTATGTGTGTACACATGCATGTGCGCTATGTGTGTGTATGTGCTCGGTGTATCCATGTGTGTCTGCTATGTGTGTATACATGTGTGTATACATGTGTGTGTCTGTGTGTGTAGTGAGAAACTGGAAGCCGGAACATCGCGGGGACAGCATCTGGGGACTCATCACAGTTCCCAATGATCTCTGATGAACCAATGAAGTTGTAGCGCGGGGGTCATCAGGATGTCATCAGAGTTCATTGGGAACTCCAATGACCTCCTGGATGTCACTGTGCTGGAAGAATACTTACCTGTCCCTATGGTGCTGTCCTCGGTGGTGCTGTACCCAGCGCTGCTGCTCCGGCTTCCAGGTCCTGAGTGCGGTGAATAATCGATGATTATAATGAGCGGTAGTGAGGGGCGGGAGGCAGCAGAGCCGGAGACAGCAGGTAAATGTGGAAAATCTTTTTATTTCACAGACCCGTGTTTTCTCTGGTACCTGTCACACGTATGGACACACGGATGTCACACGTATGCAAACACATGTGACACACGTGTGACACACGTATGACCATAACCATGCGTGTGACTGATTAAACACGGACGTCTGAAACTGGCCTTAGATGAATTCCTTTAACTTGTGAGTTGTTTCTGCTGTCTTGGCTTATTAGGAGCGCTTTAAATGTGACATGGCTTCCGCAGTCTATTATAGCCAAAATTGCGCATCAAAAGTCAAATAGCGCGCCTTCTCTTCTAAGCCCCACAGGGTGCCTAAACACTACTTTCCAATTACTTATTGTGTGCCAGCAGATTTTATAAAGAAATTGCTCAACACATTGTGGGATTAATTTTCTCCTGTTAACTTCTGAAAATGAGTGTTTTGGGGCTAATTGTGAAAAAAGGTAACTTTTCGCATCCCATCGTTTATAAGCTTTTGTAACATCTCATGTGATTTTTCAGCATAGAATAAATCCTGTTGACATGTGATATTTTGTAACACATGTCATGTTTGTTTCATGTATTTATGTATTTTTGCATGACTGGCACAGTGCCTTTAATAGCTGAAATAAGGTTGTCATATTATTGTAGCTTTCTGTATATCACTGACTGCTATGTTGCAACCTGCCTATATGGACCCACTGCACCTAGTTTCATCTAATATTGCAGCTCACTGCGCGTGCGTTATCTGTGCTATTTCATATATAGCGCTGTAGCTTCCTGCGCAAGCGTAATGGCTGCTTATTTCAGTTTTCTATGGCTTCTAGCGCTTTAGGCTACTGCGCATGCGCATACTACGTAAATTGCGCATCTAGTGGGATTCTTCATACCGATCGCTACTACAGGTATCTTTCTAACGCATGCGCACATGCAATCCTGCATGGCATTGTTTACTCATGTGACTGGGATCACGTCGCAATATGGCAGCCTCCACCGGGTGTCCTCCGTCTCCATGGCACTCTCTCTTGACCTCATTTCCACATGCTGGTAGGCAATTTTATAATTACGTTGTAGCATAAAAAGGCACGTTGTTTTCCACACCACACATTTCCCCTGAGAAAGCTACACCTTGTCTGTAGCGATACGCGTGGGGCTGGTACCTCATCCCTCAATGCCATGTCTTTAACCCCCTGTGTGTCCATCTGTAGGTAGTATTGGCCTCTCTATTTGTGCTTAGCATTATATTTATTACTGCTGATATTGTTATGTGCTATTACTTTTGTGCATTGCCAATCTATCCTGGTTTTGACCGAGGCATGTCAGCTTGACTCTTGTCTATCATTTATCTGTTATGCTGACTGTCCTGGTCCATGGACACTGCTTATATCCTTGGTGGTATGTATTTTTGGGTTTTCCCATAATATTACTTATTTCATTATGCCATCTTAAGTAGGGCTCTGGCTCTTTGAGGGTTTGAGGTTGTCTTTGGGTGTCATACCATTGGCACCTTCAGTGTGTGTTCTTTTAAGCTGTATGCTTTTTAATTGTTTTTAATTACATGTGGTACTTGTGTCTATGTTTAAATAAAGATATTTTTGTATATTATTTATCTGGTGATCCCACTTTTTTGCACATTCCTTCTCCTTTTTGTTACAAAATGGTCAATACACCCCTAGATAAATTTCTTTAGTGCCCAAACAGTAGATTTCGACGATTTATGGTGTATTGGCGTACTCTGGAGTTAGTGCACAACTAATTGTGGGGTCCATTTTTTTCTGTTACCCTTGTGGAAATGAAAAACTCAGGGCTACAGAAACATTCGTGGAATAAAATATATTTTTTCATCCCACATTAATTAATCTGAAGCATATGAAGAGTTAATTTTCTGGATGTGGCTTTGAATACTTGGAGGGATACAATTTTTAAAAAAAGGTAATTTTTTTTGTAGGTTTTCATGCATAAAGGCCTGTTTATAACTTGTACTTCTAACCTAGCACAACATGTACCATATTTTTCGGACAATAAGACGCACCGGACCATAAGACGCACCCTGGTTTTAGAGGAGGAAAATAGGAAAATAAAATTTTGAGCAAAAAATGTGGTCATGACACAGTTATGGGGCGAGGATCTGCTGCTGACACTAATAATGGGGTAATGTCCCCAAATTCTCTACTAAGGTACCCCATCTTGGTAATGATCTTCCTGCCTTGTTTATAATCCCCATCCTTGTATATATATGTCCCTCATCCTGGTATATCCCCCATCCTGCTATATACCGCCATCCTGGTATAGTCCCTATCCTGCTACATAGCACCATCCTGGTATATGCCCTCATCCTGCTATATAAACCCCATCCTGCTATAAACTGCCATCCTGGTATATGCCCTCATCATGCTATATACTGCCATCCTGGTGTATGCGGTCATCCTGCTATATACCCCCATCCTGCTATATACTGCCATCCTGGTATATGCCCTCATAAACATTTATACTCACCTTTCCTTGCTTCAGCAGCATCGCTCCTCCTCCTGTCTGTGTCAGCAGCAGCGCCGCTGACCTATGTGGAGCCGTTACCGGTCCCCTGCAGCGTCGCGATGTCGTCCTGTCTGCCGGCTCGCTGATGTGTGTAGAGAGCGGTGAGCACAGGAATGACGTCATCGCTGTGCGCAGGCCCGGCTTCAGCACCCGGCAAACCTGGTCAAATGCCGCGGCCCTGGGCTGCCGGGGGAACCCACTCGCGGTGGCAGGGGGCCCGTGCCCTTGCGGTCACTAGCTCCCCCCCCCCCCGCGCCGAGGATCGCACTTTCAATTGTATCGGCATCGCAGTTTCCGATACAATTGAAAACAATGATGAGAGATGGAGCGGCGCCTCCCTCTCTCAACATTCTCCCAGCTATGTCTGACACTGTCGTCGTTCTGAGCCTCTGACAGCTCAGCAGCGGAGCGCGTTGACGGCATCACTGCATGCCTGCTGAGAGGTCAAAGCGACAGCGGTGAATGCGCCGAGGAGACCGGAGCAGCGGGGGAACGAGGAATAGTGAGTATTTATGTAACCGTGGTGGCCAGACGACCATGGAGGTGCATTAAGTGATATGGGGCTGTGTACTACATGGAGGTGCCTAATGCTCTCAGGGTCTGCACTGTGCTATATAGGTGCTGTGTACTACATGGAGGTGCCTTATTCTATCTGGCTCTGCACTGTGCTATATAGGGGCTGTAATACTACATGAGGGTGCCTAATGCTATCTGGGTCTACATTGTGCTATATGGCGGCTGTAAACTACATGAGGGTGGCTAATGGTATGTGGGTCTGCATTGTGCTATATGCAGCCTGTATATTACATGAAGGTGCCTAATGTTATCTGGGTCTGCATTGTGCTATATGGCGGCTGTAAACTACATGAGGGTGGCTAATGCTATGTGGGTCTGCATTGTGCTATATACAGCCTGTATACTACATGAAGGTGCCTAATGCTATCTGGGTCAGCACTGTGCTATATGGCGGCTGTATACTACATGAAGGTGCCCAATGCTATGTGGGTCTGCACTGTGCTATATGGCGGCTGTATATTACATGAGGTGCCTAATGCTATCTAGGTCTGCATTGTGCTGTATGGCAGCTGTATACTACATGAGGGTGCCTAATGCTATGTGGGTCTGCATTGTGCTATATGCAGCCTGTATACTACATGAAGGTGTCTAATGCTATCTGGGTCTGCATTGTGCTATATGGGGGCTGTATGCTACATGAGGATGCCTAATGCTATATGGGTCTGCATTGTGCTATATGGGGGCTGCTTAATGTTATATGGGGGTTGCATAGTGCCATATTGGGGCTGCATAGAGAACTATGAGGGCTTCATAACACTATATGGAGGAATATGGGGGCTGCATACTACTATACCCCCAGAGTTGTATGTCACCTCCACCCCAGTGCTGTATACCCCCTCAGAGCTGTGTATACCCCCAGAGCTGCATGTCGTTTCCCCACCTCAGAGCTGTTTGTCCCCTTACCCCAGAGACACTGCCCCCCTCTAGAGCTGTATGCTCCCCTCTGGAGCTGTATGGCCCCCATTGCTGTATATCCCTTTCCTCAGTAATATGTATGCCCCCAAGTAATGTGTATGTCCCCAACCTCTCTTGTGATGTATATACAGCAGTATTAGTGTTCTCTATGTGCGACCATGTCTGTTAGTGACGACCACCAATCAGCGTTGCACAGACACATGCCCAGGAGGAGCTGGATGGAGACAAGCGTGGAGGTGAATAAGGCTGTTGTCAGCTTCCCAATATTAGAAATCTCTCTAATGGGTCTGTGTGTGCATGTATGATGTGTATCTATGTATGTCAGTGTATAAGACCGTGTATAGATTTTTGTTTATATGTGTTTTTGTGAATTTCCCTTTAGATATGTATGTGTACGTATGCTTGTATGTGTATGTATCTGTGCATGTCTATGTGTGGATGGGGCCCACTGAGACTCTCTTGCCCAGGGCCCACAAAAACCTGGAGCCGGCCCTTGTTGTGCGCACCGCTAGTCTCCATACATAGCAGCGGCCGGCAGACAGGATGACATCGCGATGCTGCATTCAACGGTGACGGGTGAGTATACGTATTCACTGCGCCCCGCGCTGATGATGATGTGCCGGGAACAGCCTCACATGATCACTCCAGGCTGTATTTGCCAGGGGTGATCACGCGGGCCGGCCTCTTTACTATACGCGCATCTCCCACCCATCATCCTTCCCACCTATCAGCTCCGGCTTCAGTGCTGAGAGATGATGGGCGGAAGGATGCATATGAAATGAGCGGGCCCACGTGGTCACGGCATGCGCTGCTACAGCCTGCTCACACCGCTGATGACCTGCTCCACCGCAGCACCCTCACTCCCTGCAGCCATGCCCCACATTCATACTATAAGACGCAGCTCCCACTTTCCCCCAACATTTGGGTCCGAAAAATACGGTATTTATTTTTTTAAATAATGCTGACATAAAGTACACATGCGGTAACTGTTATGTGCAACATGGCTATCGGCATACAAATTTAAAGTTTAAAATGTTTTACATTTTTGTTGAATTTCAGATATTTTCAAAAATATAATAAAATCTCAAACTAAATTTATCGCTTACATACAAAGTAAAATGTGTCACTAATAACAATAACAAAATCACCAAGATCATAAAGTGACATGTAAGATTAAAAAAATTAACCCTAGCTATTCCTGTTAAAGTATTGGACCTGCTAGAGTCTAGGAGGTAGACTTGGCCTTCCTGGCTCATATGATTGCAATAACTTTTATCCAAGAATGAAAGGGAGCATATCTCAGAAAATGCTGTATACCTGCAGAAATAAAGTTATTTGGCAGGTAAATAGCATTCCAGTGCTGCCTGGATGCCATACTGAAAGTGCAGCTGCCCAGAGAAAATTAATCCATTTCCTACTTTAGGCCCTGTGCGCACTTGCCGTTTTTTGCCGCGGATTTCCTGCGGATTTGCTGCATGTTTCGCTGCAGAAAATGTTCATAACATCTCTGCAGTGATTCATCAGCAAATCCTATGGCAAAAAAAAAATGCTGTGCGCACTATGCGGATTTTGACAGCTGCATGTTTTTCTGCGGGATTCCCGCAGCAAAAACAATGGCATGTCACTTCTTTTCCGAAGGTCCCTGCGGTTTCGAGGGCTGGCAGATCAATCACCCGCTGACTCTGGGTCGGCGGAGGATTGATCCCTGGTATCTGGCCAGATGCTGCTCACCATATAAAGTTTATGGTGAACAGAATGTGGCCCAAAGGGGTAGGAGCAAACGCTTCATACTCACCGATGACCGGGCGGCTGTCACACTGCTCCCGCGGCGGCTCTTTCATCTTCCAGAGCCGGCTCATTATTCCATCTCGTATTCACTCCTTCCCTGCTCACCGGTGGCTGTGATTGGTTGCAGGTAGACACACCCCCACACTGAGTGACAGCTGTCTCAGTGCATCCAATCACAGCCGCCGGTGGGCGGGTCTATAGCGTTCAATAAAATAAATAAAAAAAAAACAGCGTGCGGTCCCCCCCAATTTTGATAACTAGCCAGGATAAAGCCTCACAGCTGAGCGTTGGTATTCTCAGGATGGGGAGCCCCACTTTATGGGGAGCCCCCCACCATAAAAATTTCAGCCAGCATGGAGGCATGGCGTAGCTCAGTATGTGAGTGGAAGTAGATCCTGTAGCTCCTGCCAAGCATCTAGGAAATCCATAGGGACGAAGCCCGAAAACACGCTCAGAAGTCACAGACTGCATCTGGATGACCCTCTGACCCCACTGACCTGATTGCAGTGCTTACTGGCACCGATATGACAAGGAGGGGGCCGAAAAAGAGACAGTGAGAGGTGAGCTGCAGATGAATCCGGAACTTGCAGACAGCATGGTGCTGAGTATTAATAACAAGAGAAGGAAAGTGCACAGCACCGCTTACCAGCATCGGAGGTATAGTAGCGATCCCGACTAGTTCAGTTCAGTGTAGATTTACCACGTGGATTCTTCGGGCGTGCTGGGTGTACTCACACCGCTCTGTATTCACATTAGCTTCACTGCATATACGGCTAGAGGATATGAAGTTGCCATCAGTGGTGCTATTACCAAGTAAAGCATTTGGGTTGAAGAAAAACAGAGATTGGCAGCACTCTGCGGTGACCAAAGACTTCTTTATTTTCTTATGCTGACAGGTGAAACGCACATGCTCCCCCCGTGCTCCTCTCCCTCCACTCCCTCATTTCCATTTCACCTGTCAGCATAAGAAAATAAAGAAGTCTTTGGTCACCGCAGAGTGCTGCCAATCTCTGTTTTTCTTCAGCATGGTGCTGAGTGAAGGCGGGGGTAGGGGTGAGAGCAGCGAGGGAGATGATGGAGCTCAGGCCTGCTGCATGGGAGAGACAGATCCCAGATCTCAGGCAGCACAGCTAGGGGAGCTGACAGGTACACAGAATATCCCTGAAGAGCCCACACTGAGAGACATCCTCACAGCAGTAATGCTATGCAGATCATCTATTACTGAGGTGACCCAGCAGCTGGGGAGCCTCAGAGAAGACATGGCATCCATGCGGCACAAGTTTCATAAAGTGAAAGAGCGAACAGGAGCAGAGAGTCAGTATCATGGAAGACCGCATGGCAGGATCTGACAGAGACGGGCAGCATGCAGCACTCCTAGCAAAAACGGATGACCTGCAAAATAGATCGAGACGTAATAACCTGAGATTAATTGGCGTCCCAGAGAAAGTGGAAGGTACGTCCCCAACTGAATTTTTTAAGGAATGGCTGAAAAGTAAAATTGGATCTGAGCATCTCACCCCTCTATATGCGGTGGAAAGAGCCCATAGAGTTCCCACCCGCCCCCTGCCTCCTGGACACCCACCACAACCTGTCCTGGCCAAAATACTGCACTACAGAGACAGGGATAATATCCTGAAGCATGCCAGAGGACACCCGGACTTGATCATCAATGGCTCCAAGATATCCATTTTTCCAGACTACTCCGTAGAACTGTAAAAGCAAAGAGCCAAGTTCATTGACATCAAGAGAAGGCGGAGACAACTAAATCTGGTATACTCCATGATGTACCCGGTGAAACTCAGAGTGGTAGCGGGAGGAACAGTGCACTTTTTTCCTGGATTCTAAGAAACCGCTAAGATGGCTGGATGGCAATAAACAACGCTTGCGGCGGGAAGGTCGTGAAGGGCAAGCTGGAGACTGACTTTTGGGGACACCCTACCTCTCATCGCATGCAGTGGTGTAGAGGAAAAATAATGTTATGGTTGCCGGGGAGGAGTTCCTGTTTGAAAATTTATAAAAAAATATATATTTTTTTTTTTTGTGTACCTCGGCAATTTAAATTTAAATCTACATTTAATGGACTCTAGAGGAAAGGGGTCTGCAAACACCACTGAGGATGGGAGGAAATGGAATCCTGGCTATGGAAAGGGACTTTCCAACTCATACTGGACTCGCAATGCATAAATACTGAATTAATTATTATTCTCCCCCCCTTTTTTTTTTGTTTGTTTTTAATTTTTCTCCCCTCTCTCTCCTCTTATTCTACCCTCTTTCTTCTTCTTATACTACTTTTCTCTTCTTTGTTTACCCACTTCCCCTCCCCCTTAGCTTTTTCTTTTTTTTTCTTTCCCATAACTTGCTTTCGTTCTCCCCCCCTTAATATTAAAAAAAAAAAAAAATAAAAAAAATAAAGGGTGATTGCGAGAATATGGCAGGACTGCAATATTGATCAGATGGACAGCCGGATACCGTGCACGACAAACAGGCGGGTACTGCCCCTCCTTCTGGAGGTCCTGGTTCTGTTGTTATTGATGGTTGATTAGGCCCGGTCTGTCGTAAAAGAGGAAACGCGACAAAAGATGGACACGGTATCTGGCAGACTTTCCAAGGCAAACATATGCCCTCCGTCCCTGATACAAAGGGGACTGGTGGCAACAATGTGTTACTATGTTTATTGTTGGGGGGTGTTTATATTGGGGGGCTAGGGAGAGGGTGGGCCGGTCGACAGTCTCATTTGGCCTATTAAGGAGCTCTGGGAGAGCGAGAATTTTTCAGTTAATCATATGGCGGGACGCATTAAGCTAATTATTTGGAATGTTAGGGGCTTAGCCTCTAGCATCAAAAGGCAGGCTGTATTTCAATTTTTCCGTACAAAAAAACCTGACCTAATTTGCTTCCAGGAAACACACATGATACCGGAGAAGCTGCATCTACTGGATAGAAGGTGGCTCAGGGTTGGGGTATCATTCTACATACTCCAGAGGGGCCAGTATACTAGTCCGCTCAGGTGCACGGTTTGAATTTCTAAAGGTCATTGTGGATAATGATGGGCGGTATGTATGTCTTTTTTGTAGGCTGGGAACAAGAGTCATAGTAATTATATCCCTATGCATACCTCCGCCATATTGCAGCAAACTACTTCACAGTCTGATAAATTTATTGGCAGACTTTCCGGGGGTTCCCTTTATGATAATGGGAGATTTTAATAATATTCCAAATTCACATTGGGACAAAGGGAGACATGAGGTACGAAAAATGGGGGGTAACTATACACCATTTGGTAATTTGCTTAAAGAAACGGCGCTATTTGACCTGTGGAGGACTTGGCATCTGGAAGTGTATCAATACTCCTGTTATTCGGCTACGTTCTCATCCCTTTCGCGCATTGATCTGGCCTTGGGCAATGAAGCAATGCAAGGTTTGGTAGTGGGTACTAAATACTTCCCCAGGACGGTATCAGATCATTCGCCCCTGTGTGTAGAAATAGACCTGGGGTAACAACAAAACCAAAATAGACCCTTATGGAAATGATATCCCTTTTGGTTACAATTAGTTGAAGAAGGGGTGGGTATTAGTGATCGTTTAAGGGAATACCTTAGGTTCAATGAAGGATCAGCGTCTATTGGAATGGTTTTGGAGGCAATGAAGGCGTACTTGAGGGGATTGTATATAAGGGGTATATCTAAGGTAAAGTCGGAGGCAAGAAGGCAGAATCAGTTTGCGTTTCAGGAATTGGGGGAGGCGGAAGATGCTTTAATATTAAACCCCATGCTGGCGGCAAAGGCTAGGTTGAAGGCAACTCAAAAGATGGTTAATAGATTGACCATACAGGCAGCGGAGAGAAAGAAAATGTTCCAGACCATGCAGTCCTTTGAGAATGGAGAACGGGCAGGTCACCTATTATCAGTGATAGCTGCGGCACAGAGGGAATCGACATATATTGTACTAGTAGATGGGGCAGTTGTCACGGACACCTCGGGGATCCTAAAAGTACTAGAAACATTCTATTCTGATCTATACTCAGTCAAGGTGCACCCGGAGGCGGGGGAGGTGGATGAATTTCTAGGCAGAGCTCATCTGCCAGTCCTCTCAAGGGAATCTAGAGAGTTACTAGACGAGCCATTTGACTTAGAGGAGTTGGAGCTAGCTCTGATATTGCGAACGATAAGGCACCGGGGGTAGATGGGTTTCCGGCTGAAGTATATAAGCAACATAGGGAGGTTTTACTGCCAGTACTGCTTAAGGTATAGAATTCAGATCTGCAGAGAGGAGAACTGATGCCGTCTATGCAGGAAGCAATAATTGTGGTACTCCCTAAAGAAGGCAAAGACCCGGGTTTGCCAGCCTCTAACAGACCGATTTCACTATTGACGGTAGATGTAAAGCTCCTGGCTAAGATGCTTACAAATAGGGTCACCAAAGTCATTACATCCCTAATACACCCAGATCAAGCAGGGTTTATGCCCAACAAATCCACGGCAACTAACCTTAGGAGACTGTACCTGAATATGCAGATACCGGCGGAAAATAAGGGGCAGCGGGTTATTCTCTCCTTAGACGCAGCCAAAGCTTTTGACAGCGTAGAGTTGGGGTACCTATGGGCTACGATGCGATCAATGGGGTTTGGGGAAGTATATATTAGGTGGGTTTAGCTGTTGTACTATGCTCCTACGGCAAGAATTAGGGCAAATGGCAGCATGTCAGATAGATTTTCTCTTTATAGGGGCACAAGGCAGGGGTGCCCACTGTCCCCCCTGTTTGCTATCGCTATCGAACCACTGGCGGCGGTGATGCGGCGGGATCCTGGTGTAGTGGGTTACCGATATGGGAGTGTGGAGGAGAAAGTGGCCTTATATGCGGACGATTTATTATTGTTTCTGGGAGATGCATGGAGTTCCTTGGAGGCGGTAATGAGGTCATATCTAACTTTGGAAGAATATCAGGGCTCACGATAAATTGGGACAAATCTGTGTTGATGCCATTGGATGAAACTCCCTCCAATGTGGTGGTGACTTGTGCTCCAGTTCAGGTGGTGTCAGAGTTTAAATATCTGGGAATTATGATGTCCAATAAACTGACTATGAACGTCTTAATCTTGCCCCCCTTTTACTTAAGTTCAAACAAAAGATTCTGGCCTGGTCCAAACTGTACCTTAAGCTGGGTTCACACTAAGCGACAGCGACAACGACGTCGCTGTTACGTCACCATTTTCTGTGACGTAACAGCGACCTTGTAAGTCGCTGTTATGATCGCTGCTTAGCTGTCAAACACAGCGATGCAGCAGCGATCATAACGTCGCTGTGCTACATGTGCAGAGAGCAGGGAGCCGCGCTTAGCGCGGCTCCTTGCTCTCCTAGGTACAGTACACATCGGGTTAATTAACCCGATGTGTATTGCAGCTACATGTCGCAGTGCAGAGAGCAGGGAGCCGCACACACTGCTTAGCGCTGGCTCCTTGCTCTACTTGCTACAGTATACATCGGGTTAATTACCCGATGTGTACTGCAGCCACATGTGCACAGAGCAGGAGCCGGCGCTGGCAGCAAGGGCGGAGGCTGGTAACTAAGGTAAATATCGGGTAACCAGGGAAAGGTCTTCCCTTGGTTACCCGATGTTTACGCTGGTTACAGCTTACCGCAGCTGCCAGACGCCGGCTCCTGCTCCCTGCTCGCTTCATTTCGTCGCTCTCTCGCTGTCACACACAGCGATGTGTGTGTCACAGCGGGAGAGTGACGACCAAAAAATGAAGCTGGACATTCAGCAACGACCGGCGACCTCACAGCAGGGGCCAGGTCGTTGCTGGATGTCACACACAGCGACAGCGACGGGACGTCGCTGCAACGTCACAGAAAATGGTGACGTAGCAGCGACGTCGTTGTCACTGTGTGTGACACCAGCTTTACAGTGGATGTGGAGAGTAAACTTAGCTAAAATGATACTAATGCCCCAACTGCTCTATGTGCTCCATAACACCCCGGTGTGGCTACCACAAAATAGGTTTTATAAAATAAATTCTATTTTCCGAGGCTTAATCTGGGGAAGGAAGTGCCCACGGATGAGGTTAGAATATTTACAGAGACCGAAAGACGAAGGGGGACTGGCTCTACCTAACCCTTGGTGCTATTACTTAGCTGCCCAGAGTTAACACATGGTGGGATGGGTTGTGACAGGTTTGGAGACCTCGGCGGGGAAAATACTACAGTATGTGATCTGAAAAGATCCTCTGCTGTCAAGTCTGGAGGCGGGAAAGTTTCGTCCACACTCTGCATCATATCCTACTATACAGTTGATAGATAAAGTATGGGGTAAGATCAAACCGGTGAGACAGGTAATTGGGTTCACTAGATATACCCTGATGTAGGACAACCCCAACATTCCGTAATTTGTATCCCTTAAAGAATTTGGGCAATAGAGGAGAATTGGTATCTGGTACCTCTCCCAAGTGATGGATGGAAACATATTTAAGACTTTTGAAGTACTGCTAAAAGACTTCCCACTGGGACATAGTATGTTTTATAAATACCTGCAGCTACGTTACGCATTTGAATCGCAGAACAGAATAACGCCAATTGTTATACAATCAGATAGTGTAATTAATATATTAGGGACGCTGAGAGGGACAGCAGGATGTATATCGATGGTCTACGTGGGACTTCTGTCCAAGTCTGTTGGGAGGCAACAAATTGGGGCATATGCAAGATGGGTGGAAGATTTGGGAGAAATTGGGGAGGAGAAATGGGAGTCTATTTTGCAATATGTCATCAAAATATCTCTGAGTGAGGCGAAACGGCTATCGCAATTATATGTTATATACAGAGTATATAGAACCCCCGTGTGGATGAAGAAAGTGGGAGTGAGAATAGATTCCAAGTGCCCAAAATGTACTGTGGAAGAAGCAGGGATCATGCACATGTTGTGGGAATGCCCGTGTTTACAAGGGTTTTGGATCACAGTATTAAATTAAATTCAATCAGTGATACAAGTGGACCTACCCAGAAACCCGCTGGTGTGTGTGCTGGGGTATGTGGATGAAGTGGGGGTGGATGAACAAGAGAAACCGGCAGTGGCACGATTGTTGTATGCAGCAAGGAAACTAATTGCCTTGTATTGGCTATCTGAAAAAGCACCGACACGTAAGGAATTTGTTGAAAAAGTGAATTATATTATTTATATGGAGAAAAATGTTTATATTAAAAGGGGAAGGAGAACTCAATATGAGAAGATGTGGAGCAAGTGGCTGGACTTTCCAGGATTAGCGTCATTTGATCTACTGAAAGATAGGATATTTAGACTATAGGTAGGAAAGGAAAGATCGCAGTGGCTGAGAAATAAGGAGGGCAGATCATTAGGTGAATAAGGAGGGATGTAGAGAGTGGAGGGGTGAGACTGTTGACCGGAAGAGGGTGGGGGAGAGGGGAGGGAGTATGTGTGAGGACTACCCTCACAATTTATGTTTATGAAAGTTTTAAAATGCAATAAAAATGTATCTGATTTAAAAAAAAATATCAGCCAGCAGCTGCCCGGAATTGCCGCATCCATTAGATGCGACAGTCCCGGACTTTTCCCAGCTCTTCCCATTGCCGTGATGCGGTGGCAATTGGGGTAATGAAGGAGTTAATAGCAGCAGCCCATAGCTGCCACTAAGTCCTAGTTTACTGATGGCAGGCGTCTGAGACACCCCCTCATCACTAAACTGTAATTGAAAGTAAATAAGCACAAACACCCCAAAAATCCTTTATTTGAAATAAGACAAAAAAGCCCCCTCTTTCACCACTTTATTAACCCCTAATAACAGCTTTCTAGGTCCGACGTAATCCACAAGATGTCCCACAACGCTTCCAGCTCTGCTACACCTGGCACTCAGAGCGAGCGCTATAGACCATGACTGCTCATGGTGAGGGTCAGGACGCAAGTGAAGTGAGCCGCCGCGATCAGCGGTGACTTCACTGATGTGCTTTGCAGTGACAGGTGGAGGACTCCAGGTGGAGGACTCCAGCGGTCACTGCACATTAGCTGACTGAAGTCACCGCTGATCTTATACTCACCTTCTCCTGTGAGGCTGCCTCCGGACACTGCTCTCCTGCTTCCAGGTCGGCTCTTGCATATGCAGTTATGCAGTGCACAGCTGACTCGCAAACAGCAGAGTGCCGGAGGCAGCCACGCGGGACAAAAGCACGGCCCGGAGACTTAAGCACAATGGACAGCAGGAGCGGGGAGAAGTATGAAATCCCGCAGGGAACAACCTGCGGCAATTCCGCACCAAATCCGAACCAAATCCGCAACAATACGCAACATAAAGCATGCGGATTTCGCTGCGGATTTTTTGCGTTTTTTTCCCGCAGGTGCGGAAATCTTTACGAGCCTGAGGAATTTTCTTACGAAAATTCAATTTTCTAGTGCGCACAGGGCCTTAAGCTACAGCTTTAAGTCATGGAAGTGTGCAGAGAGCGGCTACAGTCACTGCTGACTACACAACTCTATACTGTGAGCAGTGGCTGTAAGCACGCCCCAGCACATTGATTGGAAGCCAGTTCTGCAGTGCAAAGTGAGACGTCAGTAAAAATGCCAGGGTGTGACTACAGCCGCAGCTCACAGCATAGTGAGCAGTGACTGTAGCATCTCTGTACGCCTCTGACTTAAATCCTGTGACTTGTAAGAGGAAATGATTTCATTTTCTCCAGGTAGCTGCACTTTCTGTAAGGCAGCTGGGTAACATTGAAACAGTATAATTAATGTTGGGACAATCTGCAGGTAAACAGCGTTTTCTTAAGTAAAAGGTTTCAACATTCTCCTCCGTTTCAGCCTTATTGGGCATGGTTTTCCAACTGGCAACAGTGAGCGTAAGGCTGCGGCCACACAGGCATTAATGCGAGTCCGTTGCATAACACTCGGCTCCCGCTCTGCAAGGGTATAAGCAGAGTGTCATGCGATTGTGCTGTGATCACAGTACAGCCGCGGAGGAGGGGGGTGGGTGCTGCAGAGGGCAGGGAGGGAGTAATCTTCCCATCTCCTCCATTGTCAGCTGATGCGATTCTCGCTCTGCACTCGCATTACACCGGTGTAATCCAAGTGCAATGCGGTTTCTCTCGCACCCATGGACTTGTATGGGTGCGAGTGAAAATGAATCGGATTGCACCCACAGCATGCTGCGATTGTTTTCTTGGTCTGATTAGGGCTGAGAAAAAAAATCGCTCCTGTGAGCTGCCCCATTAAGTAACAAGGGTGCGGGTGGAATGCGTTGTTATTATATATCTAAAAATATCTACTATATAAAGCTGAATGTGTGTGTGTGTGTGTGTGTGTGTGTGTGTGTGTGTATATGTCCGGGATTGGCATTTGCACCGTCACAGCTACAGCCACAAAATTTTGCGCACTTACACATCTGGACCCAGAGAGCGTCATAGGCTATGTTTTGGGAAATTTTAACCCCGTACTTTAGTTATTCGCCAAAAAACCTGCCTCCATTAAAGCGAATGGAGCTGGGAGCCACAGTGCAGCCAGAACTTCAGAAGAATGCGCAGCCACGCCCTTAAATGGAATGTTGGCATGTCACAATGCAGACAGACACAGCCAGGGAAAGAGGCAGACACACACAGAGTAAGAAACAGACATAGAAAGGGTAAGAGACAGACACAAAGAGACAGACTGACAGGAAAAGAGACAGACAGGGAAAGAGAGGGAAAGAGACAGACAGGGTAAGAGACAGACAAAGACAGGTAAAGAGACAGACAGAGGGAAAGAGACAGACTGGGAAAGAGACAGACTGGGAAAGAGACAGACTGGGAAAGAGACAGACTGGGAAAGAGACAGACTGGGAAAGAGACAGACTGGGAAAGAGACAGTCAGAGACAGACGGACAAAGAGACAGTCAGAGACAGACGGACAAAGACAGTTAGAGACAGATGGACAAAGAGACAGTCAGAGACAGACGGACAAAGAGACAGTCAGAGACAGACGGACAAAGACAGTTAGAGACAGACGGACAAAGAGACAGTCAGAGACAGACGGACAAAGAGACAGTCAGAGACAGACGGACAAAGAGACAGTCAGAGACAGACGGACAAAGAGACAGTCAGAGACAGACGGACAAAGAGACAGTCAGAGACAGACGGACAAAGAGATAGTCAGAGACAGACGGACAAAGAGACAGTCAGAGACAGACGGACAAAGAGACAGTCAGAGACAGAGAGATATATACAAAGGGGGAGACAGACAGAGAATGGGAGAGAAACAGAGAGACAGTTACTAACCCTAGCAGCGCCGGGTGCTACAGCTATAATATATAAAGCTGAATGTATGTATGTATGTGTGTGTATGTCCGGGATTGGCATCTGCACCGTCGCAGCTACAGCTACAAAATTTTGCACACTCACACGTTTGGACCCTGAGAGTGTCATAGGCTATGCTGTGAGGCGAAATTTTAACCCCGCGCATTCCAATTTACCAATCAATTTTGCCCCTATCTACATAACGGGGAAAAAGTGAAATGAAAAGTGTATCCGCACCGTCGCATTTACAATCACAAAATTTTGCACAGACACCTCATGTGACCCAGGGAACGTTGTAGACTATGTTTTGACAGGAAAATTTAACCCCGCGCTTTACAGTTCCTCTCCAAAAAACATGCCTTCATTAAAGTAAATGGAGCCTGGAACTACAGGTTATTAGTAGGAGCTGTGAGTGGTTGCTATAGGAACAAAAGTCATTCATAGTATAAGAAGCCTATATGTGAGGTAATAAGATGTCGGTTAGAGACAGACAGACAGAGAGAGAGAGAGACAGAGACAGGCATACGAGGAAAGAGGCAGACCTGGAAAGAGACAGACAGAGACAGACGGTGAAAGAGACAGACGGTGAAAGAGACAGACGGTGAAAGAGACAGACGGTGAAAGAGACAGACGGTGAAAGAGACAGACGGTGAAAGAGACAGACGGGGAAAGAGACAGACGGAGCACATTAAATCTGTGTGGAATATCTGTGGTGATGAAATATATGTTGTGAAATGCTTCTACTAGCTTAGTTTTTGCCTTTTAATAATTACATTTAAATCTATTTTGTTTTTTGTGTGCAGAATACATTTTTGTTATTACATTCTATTTTGTTAACAGCAGTTATTAACCCGGGCGAAGCCGGGTAGTACAGCTAGTACCGTATTTTTCGGACCATAAGACGCACTTTTTTTCCCCCAAATGTTGGGGGAAAGTTGGGGGTGCGTCTTATGGTCTGACTATAGGGCTGCGGCTGGGAATGAGGGTGCTGCAGGTCATCGGGGGCACGAGCAGGCAGCAGCAGCGCCTGTTCGTGACCACGTGGGCCCGCTCATTACATATGCACGCCCATCCTCCCGCCCATCTCTCAGCGCTGAAGCCGGCACTGACAGGTGGGCGGAAGGATGAGCGGGGACGCGCGCATAGTAAAGAGCCGGCCGCATGATCACCCCTGGCAATTACAGCCTGGAGTGATCATGTGCGGCTGTATTCACTGCCCCCCGCGCGTCATTACCAGCGCGGGGTGCAGTGAATCAGTACACTCACCCGTCCCCGTGTGTGGAGCCGTCCCCCTGCTGCACGTGATGTCTTCCTGTCTGTGCCGGTCACCTGATCTGTGCTGGTCAGCTGATCGGCACAGACAGGAAGACATCGCGATGCAGCAGGGGAACGGCTCCACACACACAGATCAGCGTGCCAGAGAGGAAGATGATCGGCTGCAGGGAGTGAGGAAAAGGTGAGTATAAACGTTTATTTTTTTCTCTGTGCTATAGGATACAGGCCATATACCAGGATGGTATATGAGCACGATGGGGGCATATAGCAGGATGGGAGTATGTGAACAGGCTGGATGGGGGGGGGGTATGTGAACAGGCTGGATGGGGGGGGGGGTATGTGAACAGGCTGGATGGGGGGGGTATGTGAACAGGCTGGATGGGGGGGGTATGTGAACAGGCTGGATGGGGGGGGGTATGTGAACAGGCTGGATGGGGGGGGGTATGTGAACAGGCTGGATGGGGGTTTATAGCAGGATCATATACAAGGCAGGAGGATCATTACCAGGATGGGGTACCTTAGTAGAGAATTTGGGGACATTACCCCCATAACAGTGTCAGCAGCAGATCCTCGCCCCATAACAGTGTGTCATGACCACATTTTTTGCTTAAAGTTTTATTTTCCCATTTTCCTCCTCTAAAACCAGGGTGCGTCTTATAGTCCGGTGCGTCTTATAGTCCGAAAAATACGGTATATATAAGTGTGTGTGTATGTATATATGTATACATAATATATATATATATATATATATATATATATATATATATATATATATATATATATATATATATATATATATATATATATATATAAAAGTAGTTTTATTATGCTTTTAAACTGAAGTTTCTGTATTGCCATTTAAGTATATCTTTGTCTTCTCTAGGTTGCAGAACTGTACAAAAAGCAGCAGCAAATACAGAATGTATGTGCAACACAGAAAGAAGATGATGAATTCTATTAGAATAGAGCATGTAATTTACGCTCTTGTGATGAGGTAAAGAGTAACAATGTAACAATTTTAATAAAGATTACTTTGCTGTTTCATTCAAATTGTCATCTTTTCATAATTTAAAATCCATCTATATTGAGAAATTCTACATAAATCGCTGAAGTTGATGCTCTGTGACTGGCATGTGCGTACCATGTAGGTATGTATGCAGAAATGTATATGTGTATGTAGATATGCATGTGTATAATATATAATAAGAACAAAAAAGAGCCACATAAAATATTATATTATTGGCAACAACTCAATAAATTATAATATAAAAAAAAGAGTCTTTAAATTTGCCAGATATAAAAGACACTCAAACAAGCCATAATTCTAAATGTATAAAACATTTTATTTAAATAATGCTGTGGATGTGTCAATAATTTAATCAAAGTGATATAGAAAAAGGACCAGAGAGAATGGGTGCTGAAAGGGATGCCACCCCACGTGTCCCGGAAGAAAATAATATATAAAAATAGAAATGTGGCACTCCTTGTTTGCTGGTGCTTGGATAGGGTCCCACCCCAGATCAAAGTATCCAAAAAAATCCAGCACTCAAAGTTTTGAAATGAAATTATTTTGAATTTTTATTCATTCATTTATTAGAACGCAATTTTGTGTAATTGTTAATTGACGTTTCGGTCATCCGACCTTCATCAGATTACACTACAATGAAAAACACATAAAGAATTTTGTAAATGTACAGAAATATAATGGCATAATACAATCATGGTATCAGTAAAGGCAGAATTTTCACCTAATTATATTGCATTAACCAAAAAATGACATACAATAAATGTCAAAAACAGAACATCAAAATACATGATCAGTCAGTTGAGCCACTTCACTGGCAGATACAATGTCCTCCTAGAAATAAAAATAAGAAAAATAATACACTGGAATAAGTAATGAAAAAAGAGCAAGAGAAAACCAAAAACAATGTCTTGCTAACTCAGAATCAAAAGACACAGAGAAAAAGCACACTAATGAAGTAAGAGCACTAAAAAACTAATCTGGTCAAATAAAACAGACAATGAGAAATGATGTCATACAATGGCACTCACCAAAAAGGCTCTAGTATGATATATGAAAATCCAGGAGAAGAGAAAAAGCTGCCCATCCGGGTCTGCAGTCTGTGTAATCTGACAGCCCAATGCCCAGGTTTAAATAGACCGCTTAATTAGCACATATCCGATTGCGGAACGTCACTTCCGGTCCGAAGACCGGAAGGGACGAACCTGGCTGGCAAAATGAAACACCAAATGGTTGGCAAATGCAGACATGCGCAAAACAGGCCGTTCCAAAACAATAAGAGTAAGGAAACATCACGATCCATTAAAGCGACGGCAAGTGATGTACCCATACAAAAGATATAATGGATCAAAAATGGTTAGAAAGAACTATATGATAAACGCTCGAATGAATAAAAATTCAAAATAATTTCATTTCAAAACTTTGAGTGCTGGATTTTTTTGGATACCCGGAAGAAAATAAAAGAGAAAAATCTCCAAAGGATCCAAACCCCCTCCCATGGTAGTAAGTAACCACACAGAGGATGACAGCCCAGAGGTATAGTAAAGCCTAATAAATCAGGTAAACCTAAGTAAAGCCCAAAGGGTGCTGCACCTACCGGGGTGATGGATCACAAAGAACCGGGGTAGCACGTGGTGACCAACGTCCCAACACGTGTTTCGCAGATATACTTCGTCTGTCCCCCGACGAAGTATATCTGCGAAACACGTGTTGGGACGTTGGTCCCCATGTGCTACCCCGGTTCTTTGTGATCCATCACCCCGGTAGGTGCAGCGCCCTTTGGGCTTTACTTAGGTTTTCCTGATTTATTAGGCTTTACTATACCTCTGGGCTGTCATCCTCTGTGTGGTTACTTACTACCCTGGGAGGGGGTTTGGATCCTTTGGAGATTTTTCTCTTTTATTTTCTTCCGGGACACGTGGGGTGTTCTCCCTTTCAGCACCCATTCTCTCTGGTCCTTTTTCTTTATCACTTTGATTAAATTATTGACACATCCACAGCATTATTTAAATAAAATGTTTTATACATTTAGAATTATGGCTTGTTTGAGTGTCTTTTATATCTGGCAAATTTAAAGACTCTTTTTTTTTGGGTATTATGTGTATAATATATAACTAATTATATATTTTAAATATATGTATATATGTAATGTGTGTAGGTATGCTGCGGGGATTACACTCTATTAGGCAGCCGGTAACATTCATACAGATATGTATTTCTTTGCTTTGACAGGGTAGTTTACTGAAACGCATAAACTTCCAGCAGGGAAGAAAACAAGCAGCCTTTCTCCGGCATCAAGGGGCAAAATAAACAAATAAACAGTCCATATGCAGGCTTATGCAGGTTCACCTGTTCAGATAATGTCCAGCATTAAGTACAGGATAATGTTAAAGTCTCTCCAAGCGAACAGATCAGGTTCCACACTAAGACTTAATATGCCTTATATTTGCTGATTTCTTCTCCAGTTCTAAGGCTCTTGTTAACTGTCCACCCTTAACCCCTTCACCCCGATTTTTTGTTACCGGTTTTTCCTCTAATATATATGACTCAAGGTCTAGGGATTATTCCATTTATAAACAGTAGTTTTTTCCCCATACAAAATATATTTATTAGAATTGTAAAACACACAAGTGATTGTTACACCAATTGGTGGAAAATATAAACAATACAGGTATCAATTCGTCTCAGGATATTTTTACAAAGTCCTGTATACCTTGGCCCTGGATACCAGGGACAAGGTAGGAAATTGATGATACAAACAAATTGATACAATTTTAGATAGAGCACTGAAACACAGGTCGGGACAAAGCGACACAAAGTATGAGACAGGTCAATGAACAACCGGACTTAACTTCAGACTGCAATAAAGTATCCAGGCAGATATCAATATCAGATGATAAAGAGCTGATGTAATTTTCGTTGAAGAAGTTGCAGTCCTTATAGATCCATATGTCGCATAATACAGATGTCCAGGTCCCTTTATTTATAAAGTGAAACAGTTGCCATCTACAATGGATGAGGTCAGTCTCTGCCTCAACGCATTTCCCCACAAGAGTGGTTCATCAGGAGGCTACAAAGACAAGTGTAGTTTATCAGAGACTATACAACCATTGATATACAGGGTCAAATAGTTGTTTATTTCTAAATTTTGTGCAGTTATATTGGTTTACCTGGTGAAAATAAACAAGTGAGATGGAAATATATTTGGTTTTTATTAAGTTGCCTAATAATTCTGCACAGTAATAGTTACTTGCACAAACAGATATCCTCCTAAGATAGCCAAATCTAAAAACAACCCCACTCCAACTTACAAAAATATTAAGCTTTGATATGTATGAGTCTTTTGGGTTGATTGAGAACATAGTTGTTGATCAATAATAAAAAAAAATCCTCTAAAATACATTTATTTATTACAGTACAGACCAAAAGTTTGGACACACATTCTCATTCAAAGAGTTTACTTTATTTTCATGAGTCTGAAAATTGTAGATTCACATTGAAGGCATCAAAACTATGAATTAACACATGTGAAATGAAATACTTAACAAAAAAAGTGAAAAAACTGAAAATATCTTATATTCTAGGTTCTTCAAAGTAGCCACCTTTTGCTTTGATTACTGCTTTGCACACTCTTGGCATTCTCTTGATGAGCTTCAAGAGGTAGTCACCGGAAATGGTTTTCACTTCACAGGTGTGCCCTGTCAGGTTTAATAAGTGGGATTTCTTGCCTTATAAATAGGGTTGAGACCATCAGTTGTGTTGTGCAGAAGTCTGGTGAATACACAGCTGATAATCCTACTGAATAGACTTTTAGAATTTGTATTATGTCAAGAAAAAAGCAGCTAAGTAAAGAAAAATGAGTGGCCATCATTACTTTAGAAATGAAGGTCAGTCAGTCCAAAAAATTGGGAAAACTTTGAAAGTATCCCCAAGTGCAGTGGCAAAATCCATCAAACGCTACAAAGAAACTTTCTCACACGAGGACCGCCCCAGGAAAGGAAGACCAAGAGTCACCGCTGCTGCGGAAGATAAGTTTATCAGAGTCACCAGCCTCAGAAATCGCCGGTTAACAGCAGCTCAGATTAAAACAACTCCAGCCGATCCCGGATAGTTCGAAGGTCAGAACCGGTGTTTCGTTCAGTGAGTCATTCATCCCTGCGCCGTGTTGTGCGAGTCCCTGCGGCTTGAAGCTATGCTGGGACCCTAGTCCTTGGGGTTTCTTCAGTCCCCCGTCCCGTATAGCAGGCAGCGCGAGTACGTAGATGGAGCCCCCCTATAGTCACGACTTCAGGCTCTATGCGCTGCTTTGCCCCGGGCGCTGTGTGTGGGCCAGAAGACTTGAAATCCTCTCCCTGGTGGATTCTGCTGGCGGGATTTGCAGTGCCCACCAGCCTAGGGCTTCGCTTCCTGAGGTGGGCGCCGACCCTGAGGGAGCTATCCGATCTCCCCTCAGCGACCGCTTCCTCCTACATCTCACTCGTTTCGTGTCTTGAACTAGACTGTGTGTATGTGTCGCCTTGCTCCCCTGTGTCTGGCTCCTCCCTCCAGGTTCCTGAACTAGTTAGCAAGAGGGTACACTACATTAGTGATAGCCACCCTCCAATGTCTCTACCCTAGCCCAATCCCAGTGAGAGGGCTTCTGTGTGTTTTGGTGGTTTGTGGTTGTTTTACCGGCAATGACCTCCTCCGTATCCGAGATGAATACTGCACCTCTGGGAGGTGCAGTATCCTGTGGAGACTGAAGCCTCAGGGGCACCACAAATGCGTCGTGGCATGGGGGTGATCAGCCTGTGGCACTGCTGAGGTGTGATGGAAGCCCAGGTTGCTTTGAAGCAGCCTCCAGCTCGTCTGCATTCTTGGGTCTGGCATCTCTCATCTTCCTCTTGGTCAGGTGTTTGCTGATGGGTAGGAAGGGGTTACTAGCACATACATCACAGTGCTACTAGGTTAGAACACATAAATGACCTGACATGTTCCTTTTAATTCCGGTATTGGTACTTTTTGGCAGTGTGGACAGGTGCCAAGTCCTGCTGGAAAATTTTATTTCCATCTGCAAAAATCTTGTCTGCAGAGGGAAGCATGAAGCACTCTAAATGTCCTAGTAGACTGCTGCGCTGACTTTAGTCTTGATAAGAAAACAGTGGACCTGCAACAGTAGATGACATGGCTCCCCAAACCATCACTGATTTTGGAAACTTCACACTAGACCTCAAGCAGCTTGGATTGTGTGCCTCTCCACTCTTCCTCCAGACTCTGGGACCTTGATTTCTAAATGAAATGCAAAATTTACTTTCATCTGAAAACAACACCATAGACCACTGAGCAACAGTCCAGTCCTTTTTCTCCTTGGCCGAGGTAAGACGCTTCTGGCGTTGTCTGTTGGTTGAGTGGCTTGACACAAGGAATGCGACAGTTGTAGCCCATCTCCTGGATACATCTGTGTGTGATTGCTCTTGAAGAACTGACTCCTGCAGCAGTCCACTCCTTGTGAATCTCCCCCAAATTTTTGAATGGCCTTTTCTTAACCACAGCCTTGATAGGATTGTTATCTCAGTTGCTTGTGCGCCTTTTGATACCACGCTTTTTCCTTCCACTGAATTTCCCATTAATATGCTTGGATACGGCACTCTGTGAACAACCAGCTTCTTTAGCAATGACCTTTTGTGACTTACCCTGCTTGTGGAGTGTGTCAATTACTGCCTTCTGGACATCTGTCAAATGAGCAGTCTTCCCCATGATTGTGTAGCCTACTGAACCATACTAAAGAGTGCTTTACACACTGCGACATCGCTAGCAATCTCGTTAGCGATGTGACACGCGAGATCGCAGATAAGATTTATCGAGATCGCACATAGGTCATTTTTGTAGCGCCGGTCACATGTGCGATGTCGGCAAAACGTATGTGCGATCTGGCGTGTTACATTTCTAAAGAGATTGTTAGTGATGTTGCAGCGTGTAAAGCACCCTTAAGACCGGTGTCACACTTGTGATTGCATTACCCAGCGCGGCCTCACACTGTCTTTACAGGAGCAAGTCAGTTGCATAGAGATGCATGGAACCGACCCGCTCCGGTGAGGAGAGTGGAGTCTGTGACAGGTGATGCACCGTGAAACTCGCGTGAGATACACGCGAGGCAATCGCAAGTGTGACACCGGCCTAAGGGACCATTTTAAACACTTGGGAAGCCTTTGCAAGTGTTTTGTGGTAATAATTCTAATTTTCTGAGATGACTTTTGGGTTTTCATTGGCTGTAAACAATTATCAACGTTAACAGAAATAAACCCTTGAAATAGATCACTCTGTTTGTAATGACTCTATATAATATATGCGTTTCCCTTTTTCTATTGAGTTACTGAAAAAAATAACTTTTTGATTGTATTCTAATTTATCGAGATGTACTTGTAGATAGCAAACATATGAATGGTAAGACCAGAAAGGCATACCTAATTATCAAAGAGGTACAATAAAAGTTTCAACCAAGTGTGAGCATGTTGAAGCAAACTGATTGAGCCAAAACAGATCAAGTAAAGATGGAATACGTAGAGCACCTCTACAAGAATGACTAGGTGATGCAGGAAATAATAGCTGAACATCCTGAAAAAGCCATTGCCTGGGATAAACCTATCAGACGGCAAAGCGTCTGGATGTGACCATATTCCAATAGAGCTGTCTTCTGAAGCAGCAGTTCATGTCATCACACGCCTGTGTTAACAGATGTGGATAACTGGTAAATGGTCAAAGGACTGGACAAGATCGGCATTAATCCTACTCCAAAGAAGGCAGATGCTACTGACTGTAGAAACTATCATACTATTGCGCTCAAGCCAGCAAATACTACTGAAGACCTTACAAAAATGGCTATAGCCTTACTTTGACAAAGAGCTACCAGAGGAACAAGCAAAATTCAAAAAACGCAGAGGAACAAGAGATGTGATTGCCAACATTAGGCAGATAATGGAAAAGACTAAAGAATACAAGATGATTTATTATCGCTTCGACTACAGCAAACCCTTCGACTGTGTTGCTCACCATAAACCTTCGAATACAATGAAGGATATGAGGGTGATAAACCATCTGATCAGACCCAGATGCAACAGTCCAACTGGTCACAGCTTGGTTCAAAATACAGAGAGGCATCAGACAAGGTTGCATCCTATCACCATTTCTCTTCAATTTATAAGCAGAAGCTATTTTCAGAAAGGCTGGACTTGCCAAAAAGAAGTAATCAAAATTGCTGCATGGGGGGGCGTGGCCAGCAGCTGATGGAGCAGGACGCTTGAAGTGCAGTCTCCTCACCTCATCTTCTAAAGCAGGGGTGGGAACCTTGTTTCAGCTGGGGGCCATTTGGAAATTTCTACCAACCTTCGGGGGCCACACAAAATTATCAATGTGAAAACTACCCTAGTATATTTGATCAAACAATTAATTAACTTACCCCTACTGTGGTGGCCAGAGCTGCTTCTCTTTGGTGTGGCTGTGATGTTTGGTGATACTAATCATGTTTCTTCTCACAGCTGCTTTTTCATTTTTGTCTGGGTCTGGAGCACAGTCAACTCTTTGTCATAAGATTGGTAAATCATATACATCATATAACAGACGCTGTATATACATCACAGGAGGCACATATATCACATAGGAAACACTGGGACTGCTGTATATACATCACAGGAAACACTGGGGGCAAATACATCACTGGAAGGGCTGGAGGCATATACATCACTTAGGAGACACTGGTACTGCTGCATATACACCACATAGGAGAGTCTGGGACTGCTGTATATACATCACATAGCAGACACTGGGTCTGCTGTATATACATCATAGGAGACACTGGGGGCACATACATCACACAAGGGGCTGGGGACACGTATATGCCCCCAGCCCCTCCTGTGATGTATATGCCCCCAGCCCTCCTGTGATGTTTATGCCCCCCGCCCCTCCTGTGATGTATAAGTCAAAGGAGATGCTGGGGGGCATACATATCATACATGGGGACATGCACATCACAATAGACGCTGTGGCGCAGACGCCACAAGAGGGGCTGGGGCGCAGACGCCACAAGAGGGGCTGGGGCGCAGACGCCACAAGAGGGGCTGGGGCGCAGACGCCACACACGAGGGTCTGGGACGCAGGCGCCACACGAGGGTCTGGGGCGCAGGCGCCACACAAGAGGGGCTGGGGCGCAGGCGCCACACAAGAGGGGCTGGGGAGCAGGCACCGCTGGGGGGGCACAGATATCACTTGCGGAGCCCTGACATCAGTGAGGGGAGGAGGGACACACAAACCTAGTGTGATACACAGCATTGGGGGGCAAACAGCACGGAGGGGAGGGGGGCCACAAAGCACTGGACAGGGCACACAGCAGCAGAGGGCTGGCACTGGACACACAGCAGCACCGGACTCAAGCACCGGAGAGCAGGCACCGGACAGGCAGCTCCGAGGAAAGAGGGTGGACACGCAGCTCCGAGGGCTGGGGGGCGGACACGCAGGGCCGGGGGCGGGCATGCAGCGCCGGGGGCGGACACGCAGCTCCAGGGGGCGGGCATGCAGCTCTGAGTGCCAGGGGGTGGGCACGCAGCTCCGGGGGGGGCGGGCAACGCAGCTCCGAGGGCCGGGCACGCAGCTGCGAGGGCCGGGGGGGCGGGCAACGCAGAGCACTAAACCCACCCACAGCAGCACATGGTGCACAGCAGCAAATGTGCGGATTTAAAGGGCCGGCGGCCAGCAACATGGCGGTGGTGGCTCGAGCACTGCTGCCCCCGGGAATCTGCCCGGGGGCCGCACAAAAGGGCATGGCGGGCCGTATACGGCCCGCGGGCCGGAGGTTCCCCACCCCTGTTCTAAAGCAACTCTTTTAGCAATACCAAAAGTGATGGTCTGTCACTAATTTTTTATCAGCAGTATGAAATAGACTCTGGGGTCATTTTGAGACCTTTCCTGTCTTTTTTCTCCGAGTAAAACTCCTGACTGATATTAAGTGCCATTTCTGTGAGGGCACTTTCCAGACACAGTCATTTATCACCTAATGTGGTTGATAGACCTCATGGTCTCATTAGACTGTACAATTTGGACTTTTTCTAGCAAGGAGCCTTTTTAATAATACCTATAAGACATTTATTGAAGATTTTTACCCAGGCACGAAGCAGAAGGGAAAAACGAAAAAAAACAATACAAATAAAGATTACTATAGCCAGTGGTGTCTCTCTCTGAGGGAGAAATTTGACTGCACTATTTGTGCAGCAGCAGCTTCTCAAATAAGGATTGTGACAGCTTACAGGGTCTGTGGTCCGGTTAATGTTGGCCTGTCCTTGATAAAGGGGCTCTTTCTGAACATTTTAAGACCTTTAGTGAAAAATTCTGTAAAGGCACAAAAAAGTTATATCCATCTAAACTTGGAAGTGTTTCCTATGTCGGTGATGACTTGAATGAACTCCTGAGGGGAGATTGTAGCTGCGCAGTTTACGTTGGGCAGATCCCTGGAAGAGGACAATAGTAATACTTTATGAAAAAGAATCAGCTCAAGCATATTTGATAACTCGCAGGAGAGAAGCCCCTTCTGGTCAATTTAAGAGGTTTCTTGTTAAAATATATTCAGGCATCACATAAAAGCAATCTCCTAAAGTCGGTGGTGTTCTCCTGTCTATTCTCAGTGGCTGCGCTGTTTGCGTATTAGATACGTTGAGACCTCTTCTCCATAGTGTGTTCTGTTCTGTTATCGTATGCTGTGTGGTCTCCAGGTCCAAAAGAGGACTATAATTTATCTACAATTAAACCTTTAATTACATCTTTCTGAGAAGAAAAAAGCAAAGGCCACATTAATAGGATTTGCATTACTAAAGTTGAGCTGAGCTGGTTTCCCACAATACTATCTTATCTCTGACATTTGCCAACATAGCTGCTATGTGATTTAATGTGATAATTGCAAGACACTAAAATCCACGTCTCACTAAGCGACATCACTAAGCGACATCGCTGCTGAGTCATGTTTTTTGTGGCACAACAGCGATCTTGCTAGCGATGTCACTGTGTGTGACAATCCAGCAACGACTTGGCCCCTGCTGCGAGGTCGCCGGTCGTCGCTGAATGTCCTGGACCATTTTTTGGTCGTTGCTCTCCTGCTGTGAAGCACACCTCACTGTGTTTGACAGCGAGAGAGCAACAATTTGAATTTGCAGGGAGCCGGCTTCTGCGGACGCTGGTAACCAAGGTACACATCGGGTAACTAAGCAAAGGCTTTGCTTGGTTACCCGATATTTACCTTGGTTACCAGCGTCCGCAGCTTCTAGAAGCCGGCTCCCTGCTCTCTGCACACGTAGCCAAGGTACACATCGGGTAACTATAAGCAAAGCACTTTGCTTAGTAACCCGATGTGTACTATGGTTACCAAGCACAGGGTCGTTACACGGGTCGCTGGAGGCTGATCTCTGATCGCTGTTGAGATCTGCCTGTTTGACAGCTCACCAGCGACCATGTAGCGACGCTCCAGCGATTCCTGCCAGGTCAGATCGCTGGTGGGATCACTGGAGCGTCGCTTAGTCTGACGGTACTTTACCTATGCTGATATTGACTGAATATTCTTGGAAGCAAATATCCTTCACTAGAGCTCTCCTATTAAAGATCTTTATTATCTTCACAAAAACAATCTTGGAATAGATTAATAATTATAACCTGGACTTCTGAATAATTCAACAAAACAGAGACCTAGTCTGCGGAAAATTACACAGACTTCTTTTTGTTCAAGCAATCTACGTCAAACATTCTCCATATCTGATTACAGACCACGGACACTGCTCTTATGTCTCAGATATATAACAAAAAACAAACAAGTCCACCATTTGACCGGGACCCTTTAGGTAAATCTAGCCCAACTCATTCCTTCTCATCTGGTAAGAAATAATCTAGCCCTCAGGAGGTAGCTAGAGCCAAACCTATAATTAGCTCACCTTCCTTCACATTGGATCAGAAAAATATGAAAGATAACTTTTAAGACGGAAGAATAGACCCATATTTTATCAGAAAAATTAGGAGGATCAATTTGCCATTACTAAGGTCTCAGTGAATTTGGACTCTTCTGTTTTCCTAGGAGGACATACCTTAGAATCAATCCTATTGAATATTACTAAAAGCTTGAATAGAAATATGAACTTAAACTTTGAAAAGCAAAACCAGTTATTACAGGCTAATCTGGACAAAATTTTCACAGAGAATGGACACGCAAGAAAGGAGGATGGATGTGTTGAAGGAAAAGAATGAGTCTTGTTGAAAACAACAATCTGATCTCCAACTAGAGATACGTTCCTTGCGCTCTAACTTGGCGGACACCGAAGATCGTAATAGGAGGAACAATTTGAAGATAAGGGGCATCCCGGAGGCCATATTTTCAGATAGATTGAATAACTTTATTACAAACATCTTTAAAAAAAAATTCTTCCTTCGCTTCCAGATTTGGATATTCCGTTAGACAGAGTCAATAGTCTTTCAAAACCAGCATCAATCCCATAGGATGTTCCAAGGGACACTATCTTAAGACTACACTTTTTCCAAACGAAGGAGAAAATTTTAGTCTACATGAGGAAAAATAACCGGCTTCCTAGTCCTTTTGATCATCTAAAGATCTTTCATGACTTTTCAAAAGATACCATAGTGGCCAGGAGGTCCTTCACCGAAGTCACCTATTCCCTAAGATCAAAAAATATTTCCTACAAATGGGGTTTCCCGACTAAACTCTTGATCTTCCATAAGGGAAAGACTATCCCAATTTTAGAACCGGAAAAGGGAATTGACTTTCTCAAATCTCTAGATGAATACAGGGGGAAATCTTCTGCAAGTGGAACTTCTAATAGATGACTTTTTTCTTAACAATGGGAGATTTTGTTTCTTCCTGAATGGTTTTCTGCTTTGGGATTTTGGACTTTGATTTGACTTCTTCCTTGGCTGTTCTTCTGTTCCTCCACAGTGATCTTCAAGATTCAGGACTTGCTGTATGGAACCCGGATTGTCTCATTTGTTCATCTGATAATTTTTCAACTTTGATCTTTATTCTGGACCATTGTTTTTGTTTTTTGTTTTTTTTTCCTTTCCTATTACAAGAAGATGGCTCTACGGTTGACTTTTTTTTACAACCTTTTCCCCCCCAAATATAGAGGTTATCGCAGTAGTTTTCACTGAGTCTCCTCATGGAGGTATTGTTGTTTTTCTGTTTTCCTTTTTCTGTTTTCTCTATTTCAGGTACACAAATTTAAGCTATTTGTAAGTATTACTGTTATTTGTTGTGCAACTTATTTTTAGTTTTTTGGGGGTTTATTTCATTTACATTTTATTTTTCCTCCTCCCCCTTTTTTTTTCCTTTCCCTTTCTCTCTCCCTTTCCTTCCTTGTCTTCTTTCTTCTTCCTCCCTCTTTCTGTTTTTTCTTCTTTTTCCACTCTTCTTTCTCTCTTTCAGACCCCTATTTCTAGGCTTTGTTTTTAACTGACCTAAAAAGTAATAAGGAAAGGTGAAGAGATTATTGAACAATGTCAACAAGATTCCTATCTTTCAATGTCAAAGGACTAAATGATCCTGCAAGAAGACACTTTCTCTGGAGGGAAATTGATACATAATAATGTGATGTTATTTGTATTCAGTAGACATAGTTAGCTAGAGGCTATCACACTCAACTTAAACATAAGAGTTTCCCTTATATTTTTAGCCTTTCAATGAGAAAAAAAGCAGGGGTGTCCACCATTATTAAGAATTCTGTTTTGTTCAATTTTATTTCGGAGGAAAAGGACCCTTCAGGGAGATTTCACATTTTAGTCTGTTCATTGGATAATAAGATTTGCACAATCGTTAATGTATACGCACCTAACCGTAAGCAACAAACGTTTAACAAACTTTCCAAAAAAATTCTAGAATTAAAAAAAGGGAATCTTATAATACTAGGAGATTTTAATTTAGTTCCTAACGGCTTTATCGACTACTGCACCAAATAATCATTTCTTTCCTACTCTAGACCCTTGGCTCTCTAAACAAGAGCTATTTGATGCTTTTTGCCGTATTAACACAACTTCTAGAAAATATACCTACTACTCGAATCCTCATAAGTATTTCTCAAGAATAGATTTGGCCTCAACTGACATTTTCACTATCTCTAATTTTAGGAATTTTAAGATCAACCCTCGTTCTTTCTCCGATCATTGCTCTTTCACGTGTGAGATTTCTCTCACCCAGTCAGATCAGAAAAGACCACTCTGGAAGATCAATCCCTACTTGTTGAAATTACCTGATTGTTCGATTTCTTTTTTATAATCTATTAAAAAATACTTTAATGAGAATGTTTCTAGCTTATTGAAACCTTCTACAGTCTGGAATGCTCATAAGGCTACTATAAGAGGAGTCCTTATTCAAATAGCCTCCAGACACAAAAAACTCTCCTTAGAAAAAATTAAAAATATACAACATAAACTCCAATCTAAGGAAGATTTACAGCAGAGTCTCACCTCGCCCTCTGTTTCTTTGCACCAAGAGATCATTAATATGAGACTTGAAGTAAGAACAGCTCTTTTTCATGACTATGATAAATTTATTAGGTCTATGGGAACTAAATACTATTAATCATGGAACAAGACTTCCAGATTTATGTCTCAAAAACCTCAGATTAGCAACAAAAATTAATAAAAATAAAGCTGATGGTTCCTTTCTGACCCACCCCCAAAACATAGTTGATGAATTTTCAAACTTTTACTCTAGTCTCTATATTCTTAAGAACAATCCTCTGATTATACAACCCAATGAGTGTACTATCAATAATTTTCTCTCCAAAGTAGATATCCCTAAGATCTCTAAATCCCAGCTTGAACATTTAAACTCACCCATTTTGACTGAAGAAATTTGCGGGGTTTTTAATAAACTAAAATTAAATAAATCCCCGGGCCCAGATGGATTTTCTAATGATTATTTTAAGCAATTTTTCCTTCTTCTCTACCCCATCTTAAGAATATTTTTGACGAAACAATACTAAAAGGTAGATTCCCGGATGAAAATCTCCAAGCCAATATTTCCCTAATCCCTAATTCTTTAGACAATCCAGAACTAGTCTCCAATTATCGCCCAATATCACTAGTCTCCAATTATCGCCCAATTTCACTAAAATCAATACAGACATTAAGATCTTCTCTAAAATCTATGCTGATATACTTCAAAAAATATTGCCTAAAATTATACACCATGATCAACTGGTTTTTATCCAAGAGACAAACGACAGATGGAACTCGCAGAGCAATTAATCTTATTAACCTTATAAATAAATCAATGACTCCCTCCATACCACTTTCCCTAGACGCAGAGAAAGCTTTTGATTGGGTAAATTGGAAATTTCTTAAGGCCACTTTTTCTAAATTCGAATTCGACGACAAATTCATTCATACAATTATGCCCCTTTATTCATCCCTTTGGCGAAGGTCTGTTCAAATAACCATCTATCAAAACCCATTCCTTTTACTAATGGTACCCGTCAGGGGTGTCCTTTATCTCCTCTACTTTTTGCAATTATTATGGAGCCCCTGGCGGAACGCCTTCGAAGTAATGTTAAAGTAAAAGGAATTTGTACTAAAAAAAAATTATAAATTTCTTTTTTTGCCGATGACACCTTGCTTTCCCTTTCAGATCCATTCAACTCTTTTGAGGAAATGCTAAGAGATCTGAAGTATTTCACAGATGTTTCCCACTTCAAACTAAATATGACCAAATCTAAAGCTCTCCCATTCTTTCTTGATAATTCCTCTATAACTGACATCAAGAAAATCTCCTCTTTTGAATGGGTTGATATTTCCTTTGTTAATTTTGGTATTACACTAGCCAAAAGCGAACATTGCTTAATTGACTTAAATATAGTCATCAAAACACTCGAAAACGACTTTAAAAATTTCACAGAGAAAGATCTCTTACGGATGGGAAGAATCAGCTCATTTAAAATGATCTCTGTTCCAGATCCGGTCCTGGCTGAGGTGATAGCTTAGAGGGGAAGCTCCCGCCACCCCCAGAGAAACCGACGGTAAAAAAAAAAGCACCCGGACAAGTGCACGAGCCGAGAGCAGCGCAGCAGGGAATCTGAAGCCAGCAGCTATGGAGCGGTACCTGCTGAGAAGTGCTGGTGGTGGAGAGGGACCCTGGAGAAGCGGCGACTCTGACGGGCAGCGTGGAGAGGAAGAAATTATCATGGTGCCGGCAACCCTGATGGAGGTGGAGCCAGAGTCCCAGATGCAAGACGCAGTAACACAGAGCAGGAGAGGGAGAGATGAGGGAGACATGAGCGGGGAGACAGAGGAGGATGGAGCGGGAGAGAGATGGATGCAGGGGTCGAAGAGGGACGATCGCAGTGGGAGGATGAAGGTGACATGGAGGAAGAAGAGAGAGAGGAAGAAGGTGGCGGCAAGGAAGGAGTGCACAGAGGCGCAGGACGACAGGATGGAAAAACAGACAAGCAATATAAGGGGTCTAACCCTGACCAGACCCACCAGAAGCTACATGCCAGAAATAATAATACCCCTTATAAAGGAAATAAGAAACAGCCGGGTACACCAGTATCACAAGCCTGCAAATTACTGGGAGAGGGAGGTAAAGGCTTAGTAGAGACTAAGAGATCTAAGAAAACAGCACCACCTGCAGGCCAAGTCAAGTACACACGAGAGCTCAATGTAGATTATAAAAACTTGGCTGAAGAAGTGGCGTCACATTTGTCAAAAGAGATTAAAGTGGCTATTGAGACAGCCATACAAACATCATTAGCTGCTATGCAAAAGCAAATAAACGTCCATGCATCTAGACTGGCAGAAACAGAACAGAGAATATCTGACTCTGAGGAGACAATACTGGCTATGCAAGAGCAAATAGCAAGTCTAGTGAAATCTAACGACTATCTGAGAGACAAGGCGAAAGACTTGGAGATTCGGTTGAGACGCAATAACTTACGTATAGTGGGGCTGCCAGAATCTGTATTGTTGGGGCAGCTGGATAACATAATATATGTGAGCTGGAGTTACCTCAGGCCCTGGGCATAAAGGCAAAATTCAGAGTGAAAAGAGCTCACAGAGTGGGACCACTGAGACAACAAAAGGCGAATAAGGGAGAGGACCAAAATCTAAATAAGAAAACCCCGCTGAGATCTAGACAGGTGATAGTCAAATACCTTGATTACAAACACCAAAAGGAAATACTGAAGGCCTTTAGAGATCGAAAGCGCCCATTACATTACCAAGACAATAGACTGCTGATCTTTGGTGATTACATGGCCGAAGTCTCCAGAAGGAGAAAAGAATTCAGCAAAATATGCACATTTCTGTATAACAAGAAAGTTAGGTGCCAGCTGCTATACCCTGCCACACTGAAAGTTAGAAACCTCAATGGCTCGTTTGCATACTACAAAGACTATAAAGAAGCAGAAAGTGTTCTCATGGCAGAGCACGACAGGAACCGGACAGACGGACAAAAAAAGAGGCTCTAGTGGAGAAGGGAACAGCATAGGAGGATCCCCCACGGGCCCAGGAAAAGATCCGGGATGCTTTGGGGGGCAAACGCAAGTTGAGAGCAGAAAGGAAAGGAGACTAAGCCCAAGACAACAACATAATCCTTTCTCGGACCACAGAGACTAACTCTTGGGGAAGATTCAGGACAACTGAACTGCGCTAGATCTCACTTGTCATTTGTTGAGGAGAAGGGGGAGGGTGAGTGGTCGAGAAGTAGAAGGGGAGAACATGTCCCAAATTCTGGGCTCTGCTCCCCGCCCCCCTTTTTTTTTTCTCTTTCCTTTTTGTCAGGAATGGCATCCAGACCCAAATGAAGTGGATCTGATCTGAGCAATATGATGGTCACCAGGAGTCAGCTAAGTTGGAAATGAAAAAAGCGATCCAGCTGAGTGAACAGGTGATTTATTCAGTGCAGTTCAGACAAGGCATATAATCGTGGTTAACGCGTTTCTGGCTTAACGCCCTTAATCATAACAACTAGTGAATGTTGCCAGTGCCGCTATATACTCCCCTCTCCTTCTGGAGCAATTAAGCGGAAATGGGAACATATGTGTCAGCAAACAAAGCTGGATTAGATAGAAGTGAACAAGTGAAAAATATATGTAAAACAAAATGTTTTTCTTAGGACTACATATGAGTGCTCTATTATTTTATTATTAAATGTCCCTGGTAATCAAAAAACAGGGAACTCATGTTAAAATGATACGGAGGAACAAATGAATGTGTCATACATTCATGTTATCTGTAATGCATACTTGCAATAATAAAAAGAATCACATTTTTTATATATATGACTCTTCTATTCATTTATTTATTTTTTTGTTATTTCTAATATTTTTTGTTATGTTTATATGTTGTTATTTTTTATATAAAGATATATGAATGAAAATATAGAGCAATCATATGGAGTCTCACAAGAATAATATCAATATGATACAATGTAAAATATAAAGGTGGAAAACATACGTAAAGTGAACAGTGAATGATCAAAAAAAAAAAATTTCATGAAAAATTTCCATTAAGATTTTTCTTAAAAAACTGGAAAACCACTAATTTGTATGAAAATTGATTAAAGTAATTCATATTTATCATATTTTTTGAATATACTAAAACCATGAAAAATAGTATACAGATTCATCAAACATTGTGGCAAAAGCCATTTCTTGTAAGTACCACTTATAAATGGATAATTCAAATAGTCCATGATGATTGTAATAAAGCAGTTCATTTAGTTTAGAGAAAACACGAGAAGTTCCTCGGTATTGGGCTGATGTCACAATTGCGATTTTTTTTTTTTAGGGTTTTTTTCGGGTTTTTTTTTTTTCAGGGAATCTCCAAGGAAATCCTTTTTGATTATGCTGACATCGGAAATAAGTTCTTTTTGGAAATTCTCCAAATCAAATTCAGTGGAGAGGTCCATATCATCATAAATCAATGTGAACAGAGTCCTACATCAATTAATTCGAGAATCATTTTTGTGATAAAAAACAACTGATGCGTTCTTTAACACCTCAGTAGCCAAAGCCGTTGTCAAATTTATCAAGATAATTTTAAGACAATGCCAAGTGGCCGATTCAAAATTCCTCTAACATGATAGAGTTACAGAATTACTGTCAGTTACTAGAATGAGCAAAATAACATTGAGTTAATCACCTGGAACGGTCTCAATAATGAATAAGTAAATAAACCAGTGACACACTGAACCAGAATGTTGCTGTGAACAAGCAAGCATACTTATGCTATAAAAAGCCACCATAGCAATCCACAGTATTTCCATCAACACCAAAGTCTCCACAACCCACCGCAAGAGAAAAAAACTGTAATTGCGATCGAAATCGCAACATAGTAACATTCTTTATAACTGTAATACAAAACCCAGACATTAATAATGTAGCATGATATCACGTCTGAGATTCAAGCCATGGGGAACTCTGGTGTTCAATTGAAAGATCCACCATGCCTCCCTATTTCTCACACCATCTAAGCTAAAACCATGTCTAGGTTTTTTATGCAGTTTTTCAATCGGATATGCTGAAAAAAATTCGAACGACCTGTCATGTTCCTAAATGAAATGTTTAGAAGCTTGTGATGTTTTTTACTGAGTTATATTTGACAATGTCATGAAGATGTTCCTTAATTCTGGTACAAACCGTTCGCTTTGTGCTACCAACATATTTTAGGTTGCATTTATTGCACTCTATAATATAAGTAACCCACCTGGTATTACAATTTAGAAAGGAATTAATTTGATATTTATTATTAGTTGTGTCAGTAAAAAATTTACATTTTTTTGCAACCATGCACATCTTGCAGTTATGCAAACCGCATTTGTAAAAAACCCCTCAATGATAAACAATTGCCTTTAGATTTGGGAGATCTGACAGCGCTGGGTGAGAGAATATTGGCCAGTGTGGTTGCTTTTTTATACACTACTTTATAGTTATGTAAAATTTTATTTAAAATGTCATCTTCTCTCAAAATAGAAATATTCTTATGAAACATGCGTTTAATGATGTCAAATTGATTGCTATATTTCAGTACAAGAGTGAGTGAATTATTTTGTGATATATGGTTCTTGGTCCACTTTCTAGATTTGTTTGATTGTTTTGTGGTTATCATTTGGTTCTAATTCTGATGAATATATTTGATTATTAATAATTTTTTGGCCCTAGTAATCATCCAATTTTGGTATCCTCTGGCTTGTAAGCGAGTCTCAATATTATTTAATTCTGCAATATAGGAATCAGGGGTGTTACAATTACGGTTTGCTCTAATAATCTCACCCAAGGGGATTGCTTTAATTGTATGTGCTGGGTGGTGACTGGTAGCATGTAAAATTGTGTTCCCTGCTATTTGTTTTCTGTACGTTTTGGTGAAAATTTTAGAGAACATTTTCCCCTCTAGAGTTAAATCCAAAAACTGAGTAATGTTATGGCTGTGTTGAACTTTGAATTCAAGATTAAAGATGTTATTATTTAAATAAAAAATGAAATCTTGTACAGCAGATTCATAGCCCGTCCATATGATTAACATATCGTCTATGAATCTGCCGTACCATACTATATCTTTCAAAATAGGATTCTGTGAGTCGTAGATGTACATTTTTTCCCACCAACTCATAGTCAAATTAGCCACAGAGGGTGAATATTTGGCCCCCATTGAGACTCCAGCACTCTGAACAAAATATTTACCATTAAAATAAAAATAATTGTTTAGCATAAGAAATTGAACCACATTTATGATATAGTCGATGATATCCATAGTCATATCAGAATATGTGGTCAGATGATGTTTAAGTGCGGACAAAGCCACTGCCACAGGAATGGATTGATACAAAGACACTACATCTATAGTCAACCAAGAATATTGAGGGGACCAACGAATATGTTTCATGTTTTGTAAAACAGAAGAGGTATCTTTAACCCCTTCACGACCGGCCGATTTTTCGCTTTCCGTTTTTTTTTTCGCCATTCTTTTTCTGAGAGACGTAACTTTTTATTTTTCAGTCAATATGGTCATGTGAGGGCTTATTGTTTGCGGAACGAGCTGTACTTTTAAATGAAACCATCAGTTTTACCATATAGTGTACTGGAAAACGGCAAAAAAATTCCAAATGCAGAAAAATTGCAAAAAAAGTGCGATAGCACTATGGTTTGAGATATTTTATTCACTGTGTTCACTATATGGTAAAACTGATGTGTGGGTGTGATGCCTCAGGTCAGTGCGAGTTCGTAGACACCAAACATGTATAGGTTTACTTTTATATAAGGGGTTAAAAAAAATCGTGGCGCACGTTTTACGCCATATTCCGTGACCCGTAGCGTTCTCATTTTTTGGGATCTATGGCTCAGTGACTGCTTATTTTTTGCGTCTCGAGCTGACGTTTTTAACGGTACCATTTTTGCGCAGATGCTTTGTTTTGATCGCCTCTTATTGCATTTTGCGCAAAAGTTGTGACGACAAAAAAACATCGTTTTGGCGTTTGGAATTTTTTTGCCGCTACGCCGTATACTGGCCAGATTAATTGATTTTATATTTTGATAAATCGGGCGTTTCTGAACGCGGCGATACCAAAAGTGTGTATATTTTTTATTTTTTTAACCCTTTAATTTTCAATGGGGCGAATGGGGGTGATTTGAACTTTTAGGTTTTTTGTTTTTTTTTAATTTTTTAAAACTTTTTTTTAACTATATTTTTTTATTTTACTCTGCAGTAAATCTGCTGATCACAGCTGCACAGCTGTAAACAGCAGATACGCTCTCTTTCTCTTTTGCTGTGCCGCTGGCACAGCGAAAGTGAAAGCAAGTCATGTGTAGTACAAGAGTCATCACATGACCCTGTGCTACCTTGACAACTATCGGAAGTCACGTGATCGCGTCACGTGACTTCCGGTATCGGGCGGTAAGTAAAAGTGTACCGCGATCGCGCTTATAATGGCGCTGTCACATATTGACAGCGCCATATAAGGGGTTAATCGGCACGAGCAGATAACGATTCTGCTCGTGCCTAGCAGGCACACATCTCAGCTGTGAAAATCAGCTGAGATGTGCGCCGATCGCGGCATGCTGCCGTCGGAGGACCGCGGGCAGTAACATTATGACGTTTAAGACGTAATTTTACTGCCCGCGGTCGTTAAGGGGTTAAGATAACCAGGAACCCTACGTACTAGGGGTTGTAATATTCTATCCAGCCATTCTCCCAATTGTTCACTGATGGAACCGATTCCAGATATGATCGGTCGCATGGGGGGGGTGAAATCCCTTTGAGTTTTAGGCAGTGCGTGCATAATTGGAGTTGTAGCTTCTGTTTCTTTAAGAAACTTTACCTCTCTGATATTAAAACAACCCAAGTGAAAACCTTCGTCTATGAGCCTATCAAAATGAATTTTCAATCTATTTGTGGGGTCCGATGGTAGTGGTGAATATGTGGAGATGTCACTTAACATTTTCATTATCCACTCAATATAATCCACAGTATTCATCACCACCACCGAACCCCCCTTATCTGAACATTTGATAGTTATATCCAGATTGTTTTTTAATTGATTTAATGCAAGTCTTGCTTCAACAGATAAGTTGTTATTAAATGCAGTTTTTTGACATTTATCATTTTGAAGTGACAAGTTGCGGAGGTCTCGTTCCATGGTAATTTGGAATTTATCCATGCCTGGACAACGGTCCTGCGCTGGATAAAATCTCTTATTTCTGACTCTAGGATGTTTTTTTTCAATGATATTACAAATCTCTGCATTTGAATCTCTTGCTAGATCGTTTAAACAAGAGAGAGTAACTTGATCCTCAAAATTAAATAATTCAAATGAATTATTCTCATCTAAATTAGTAGTGTCACCATTATTGACATTTAAATCATTTTCATTGAAAAGATGTTTTCTTAAAACCAAATCTCTCACGAACTTATTAATATCACAAATTGTTGTAAATAAATCAAAGTTACAAGTAGTGGAAAAATTCAATCACAAAGAAAGAACTTTTTTCTGCTCATCATTAACCCCTTCAGCCCCCAGCCTGTTTTCACCTTAAAGACCCGGCCATTTTTTGCTATTTTGACCAGTGTCACTTTGACAGGTTATAACTCTGGAACACTTCAACGGATCCTGGCGATTCTGAGATTGTTTTTTCGTGACATATTGTACTTCATGTCAGTGGTAAATTTAGGCCGATATGTTTTGCGTTTATTTGTGAAAATTTCGGAAATTTGGCGAAAATTTTGAAAATTTTGCAATTTTCAAAATTTGAAATTTTATGGCCATAAATCTGAGAGATATGTCACACAAAAAAGTTACTAAATAACATTTCCCACATGTCTACTTTACACCAGCGCAATTTTTGAAAAAAAAAAAATTCCGTTAGGAAGTTAGAAGGGTTCAAAGTTCACCAATTTCTCATTTTTCCAACAAAATTTACAAAAAAAAATTTTTTAGGTACCACATCACATTTGGAGTGATTTGAGAAACCTAGGCGACAGAAAATACCCAAAAGTGACCCAATTCTAAAATCTGCACCCCTCACTCTGCTCAAAACCACATCCAAGAAGTTTATTAACCCTTTAGGAGCTTCACAGCAACCAAAGCAATGTAGACGAAAAAATGAAAATTTTACTTTTTTAACACAAAAATGTTACTTTAGCCATAAAAATTAGTATTTTCACAAGGGTATCAGGAAAAATGCATCATAAAATGTATCGTGCATTTTCTCCTGAGTACGCAGATACCCCATATGTGGTGGTAATCAAATGTTTGGGCACACAGCAGGACTCGGAAGGCAAGGAGCGCCATTTGAATTTTTGAGTGCAAAATTAGCTGCACTCATTAGCGGACACCATGTCGGGTTTGAAGACTCCCTGAGGTGCCTAAACAATGGAGCTCCCCCATAAGTGACCCCATTTTGGAAACTAGAGCCCTCAAATATTTTTTCTAGATGTTTGATGTGCACTTTGAACCCCTGGGGGCTTCACAGAAGTTTATAACGTTGAGCCGTGAAAAGAAAAAAAAAAATTTTTACCACAAAACTGTTGCTTCAACCAGGTAGCTTTTTTTATCACAAGGGTATCAGGAAAAAATGCACCATAAAATGTATTGTGCATTTTCTCCTGAGTACGCAGATACCCCATATGTGGTGGAAATCAAATGTTTGGGCACACAGCAGGACTCGGAAGGCAAGGAGCGCCATTTGAATTTTTGAGTGCAAAATTAGCTGCACTCATTAGCGGACGCCATGTCGGGTTTGAAGACTCCCCGAGGTGCCTAAACAATGGAGCTCCCCCATAAGTGACCCCATTTTGGAAACTAGAGCCCTCAAATATTTTTTCTAGATGTTTGATGTGCACTTTGAACCCCTGGGGGCTTCACAGAAGTTTATAACGTTGAGCCGTGAAAAGAAAAAAATTTTTTTTTACCACAAAACTGTTGCTTCAACCAGGTAGCTTTTTTTTATCACAAGGGTATCAGGAAAAAATGCACCATAAAATGTATTGTGCATTTTCTCCTGAGTACGAAGATACCCCATATGTGGTGGAAATCAAATGTTTGGGCGCACGGCAGGACTCGGAAGGCAAGGAGCGCCATTTCACAGCAAAATTGGTTGGAATTATTAGCGGACGCCATGTTGCGTTTGGAGACCCCCCTGAAGTGCCTAAACAATGGAGCTCCCCCACAATTGACCCCATTTTGGAAACTAGACCCCTCATGGAATTTATCTAGCTGTTTAGGGAGCACTTTGAACCCCTGGAGGCTTCACAAACGTTTGTAATGTTCAGCCGTGAAAATATTTTATTTTTTTTACCACAAAATTGTTTTTTCAAACAGGTAGCTTTTTTTTCCACAAGGGTATCAGGAAAAAATGCACCATAAAATGTATTGTGCAATTTCTCCTGAGTACGACGATACCTCATATGTGGTGGAAATCAATTGTTTGGGCGTACGGCGGGGCTCAGAAGAGAAGGAGCGCCATTTCACAGTAAAATTGATTGGAATTATTAGCAGACGCCATGTTTCATTTGGAGACCCCCTGAGGTGCCTAAACAATGGAGCTCCCCCACATGTGATCCCATTTTGGAAACTAGGCCTCCCCCCCCCATACAAAAAAAATTAGTTTGGCGAAATAAAAAAAACAGACATCAGTAGAAAAAAAAAAAAAAAAAAATGAGCGCCTGCCAAGACCAGTGCCAAACGTGAGAGCAATGCACGAGTCTCGCATCGCATCATCCACTGCAGTCTGGAAGCGAGCAACTGCGCTGGATAATGCGATGCGAGAGGGCGGGGCGGCAGATGAGAGAGGGCGCAGCGGATGGAAGATGGGAAAGGGCGCAGCGGGTGGAGGAGCGGCAGAGGATGGGAAAGGGCGCAGCGGATGGATGATGGGAAATGGCGCAGCGGATGGATGGGAAATGGCGCAGCGGATGGAGGAGCGGCAGAGGATGGGGGGGGAGGTGAGATGGGGATACCTACCTTACAGGATGGATCTAGGCAGCAGGATCACAGCAGACAGAAGAGGCAGCAGATGAAGGAGGCAACAGATCGAGGAGGGTGAGAGGGGGCAGTAGATGGAAAATGGGAGAGAGCAGGCAGCAGATCGGGGAGGGAGGCAGAGTCTGATGGGAGAGAGAGATGGCACATGGAGGAGGGGGGACCCCGGGGGGAGGGTGGCTTGCAGCACATGTAGGGGGAGGGTGGCTGGCTTGCAGCACATGTGGGGGGAGGGTGGCTGGCTTGCAGCACATGTGGGGGGAGGGTGGCTTGCAGCACATGGAGGGATAGGAGGTGTGGCGATGGAGAAGGCGGCGGCGGCGGCCGCCGATCGGGAACAGTGGGGGCCGATTCGGGGGCAGCAGCGGCTGAAAAAGGTGGGTGCGACGGCGGAGGGGACAGTGGCGAGCATGGCGGCGGGGACAGCGGTGGAGCGGGAGCATGGCGCCGGGGCGATCGGAGACAGCGGCGGGGACAGCGGTGGAGCGGGAGCATGGCGCCGGGGCGATCGGAGACAGCGGCGGGGACAGCGGTGGAGCGGGAGCATGGCGGGGTGATCGGAGACAGCGGCGGGGACAGCGGTGGAGCGGGAGCATGGCGCCGGGGCGATCGGAGACAGCGGCGGGGACAGCGGTGGAGCGGGAGCATGGCGGGGCGATCGGAGACAGCGGCGGGGACAGCGGTGGAGCGGGAGCATGGCGCCGGGGCGATCGGAGACAGCGGCGGGGACAGCGGTGGAGCGGGAGCATGGCGGGGCGATCGGAGACAGCGGCGGGGACAGCGGTGGAGCGGGAGCATGGCGCCGGGGCAATCGGAGACAGCGGCGGGGACAGCGGCGGGGCGATCGGAGACAGCGGCGGGGACAGCGGTGGATCGGAAGCAGCGGCGGGGCGATCGGGGACAGGGGCGGGCGGCGGGGACAGGGGCGGGCGGGCGACGGGGACAGCAACTTACCGCTCTCCTCGGCTTCCAGGGACGGTCACAGGTCGCAGATCCACATTGATTGGAGAGAGCGGTCACAAGACCGGTCTCTCCAATCAGAGCTGGGGGCGGGTGAAGCATCGATCACCCAGCTCCAGCCAATGGCCAGTGCTACAGCAGCACTGATCAGGGCTGGATTTCAATGTTCCAGCCATTTTCAATTACAGTGGCTGTAATTGGCTGAGCGGCGTTCGTCAGCCAATCACAGCCTCTGTAGGTTCGGGGAGGAGGCACCACCCCTCCTGAGGTCAGGCAGAGGTCCCCTCCTTCCCGAACCTACCGTTTAAGTAAACAAATTTCACTCCCCGGGGCTCCGGGACCGCGATTTCGCCATGACGTACTGAGTACGTCATGGGTCGTTTAGCACCATGTCACCATGACGCACTCAGTACGTCCAAGGTCGTTAAGGGGTTAAGAGGAAAATTAGACAGATTAATAATGTCATACTTCCCTATGTCTTTCGATGTCGTGAGTTGTACTTTTGAAAAACCCAGGGATCGATGTTTTCTCCCTCCTCTTCTCCTAATTTTCTTTTTGAAAAAGTTCTTTTCCTGAGATAGTAGTTTTTTGAACTGGGGGTTTGGACTTGCTGACGGTTTCCTAGATCCAATTCTGAATCTTCAGTTTGGCTTGCTGACGTATCAGGCTCAGTCGAGCTGAATGAAACCCTGGTGGATTGCAATTTGTTCCAGTTTTTATTGGTGCGAGGAGTCCTCAAGATGGATCTTTGTGGATTTTCCCAACGGCCCCATTCATAAACTTGATTGTTTGTGTAATCATGTAAATCTGTTAAATTTCCTTTTTTTTAATGTCCATAATTTTATTTTCTGCTTTATCAACAGATTTTTTTTATGTTGATTTCTAGTTCATCAATTTGTATCTGTGTTGCATCCTTTAAATAATCCTGCTTTAATGTGTCCAGATCTTTTTGGACCTTTGCAAGTTCTTTCTCTTCATATTTAATTATAAGGTTAATCAACTTAAAGGAGCAATCTGACAGTATTAAATTCCACTGTGTCACAAAGTCCTCTGAATAAACATGGTTAGGGATTTTTTTCAGTCTTAGACCTCTTGGAATGATTGTTCTGTCAGAATAATTTTTTAATGACGTTAAATTCCACCATAAGCGGTTTTCTTTTTCTGCTGACTTAATAATCTTGGTTACAGCACTTTCATTATCATGATTTTTAGGGTTATCATTCAACTTAGTGAATAGTTCCCTAGCCCGCTCACTTCTCTGCTGGCGGTAATCCATAATAAGGTTGAAATTTTACCTTGTTGGAGTGCTGGTTGTGTTAAAACCAAGAGGAGATCTTCTCCACAGCGTTGTCCAGATGCATCAGAGAATTGCTGGTCGATTGGGGAGCACAGAAGGCAATGTAGAAATTTGTGAAGGAATCCAGCTCACCCACGTCTGACCTCACCGTGCCTCAGACTCTGATCCGGCCCTGCCCTGGCCGCACTGCAATGAAAATGAAAAAAGCGATCCAGCTGAGTGAACAGGTGATTTATTCAGTGCAGTTCAGACAAGGCATATAATCGTGGTTAACGCGTTTCTGGCTTAACGCCCTTAATCATGACAACTAGTGAATGTTGCCAGTGCCGCTATATACTCCCCTCTCCTTCTGGAGCAATTAAGCGGAAATGGGAACATATGTGTCAGCAAACAAAGCTGGATTAGATAGAAGTGAACAAGTGAAAAATATATGTAAAATGATACTGAGGAACAAATGAATGTGTCATACATTCATGTTATCTGTAATGCATACTTGCAATAATAAAAAGAGAATCACATTTTTTATATATATGACTCTTCTATTCATTTATTTATTTTTCTGTTATTTCTATTATTTTTTGTTATGTTTATATGTTATTTTTTATATAAAGATATATGAATGAAAATATAGAGCAATCATATGGAGTCTCACAAGAATAATATCAATATGATACAATGTAAAATATAAAGGTGGAAAACATACGTAAAGTGAACAGTGAATGATCAAAAAAAAAAAATTTCATGAAAAATTTCCATTAAGATTTTTCTTAAAAAACTGGAAAACCACTAATTTGTATGAAAATTGATTAAAGTAATTCATATTTATCATATTTTTTGAATATACTAAAACCATGAAAAATAGTATACAGATTCATCAAACATTGTGGCAAAAGCCATTTCTTGTAAGTACCACTTATAAATGGATAATTCAAATAGTCCATGATGATTGTAATAAAGCAGTTCATTTAGTTTAGAGAAAACACGAGAAGTTCCTCGGTATTGGGCTGATGTCACAATTGCGTTTTTTTTCTGTTTTTTTTCAGGGAATCTCCAAGGAAATCCTTTTAGATTATGCTGACATCTGAAATAAGTTCTTTTTGGAAATTCTCCAAATCAAATTCAGTGGAGAGGTCCATATTATCATAAATCAATGTGAACAGAGTCCTACATCAGTTAATTCGAGAATCATTTTTGTGATAAAAAACAACTGATGCGTTCTTTTATAAAGCTTTTCTGTGGAGTAAAAAAATTTTTTTAGTTTTCATTCAAGAACATGACAGGTCGATCGAATTTTTTTCAGCATATGCGATTGAAAAACTGCATAAAAAACCTAGACATGGTTTTAGCTTAGATGGTCTGAGAAATAGGGAGGCATGGTGGATCTTTCAATTGAACACCAGAGTTCCCCATGGCTTGAATCTCAGACGTGATATCATGCTACATTATTAATGTCTGGGTTTTGTATTACAGTTATAAAGAATGTTACTATGTTGCGATTTCGATCGCAATTACAGTCTTTTTCTCTTGCGGTGGGTTGTGGAGACTTTGGAGTGGTTGATGGAAATACTGTAGATTGCTATGGTGGCTTTTTATAGCATAAGTATGCTTGCTTGTTCACAGCAACATTCTGGTTCAGTGTGTCACTGGTTTATTTATTTACTCATTATTGAGACCGTTCCAGGTGATTATCTCAATGTTATTTTGCTCATTCTAGTAACTGACAGTAATTCTGTAACTCTATCATGTTAGAGGAATTTTGAATCGGCCACTTGGCATTGTCTTAAAATTATCTTGATAAATTTGACAACGGCTTTGGCTACTGAGGTGTCTTACATTTTTTCAATTGCTGTGATAATCTGCATGTTAGTGCAGTGGTTTAAGGTCTTTTTATAACTAAATTGTTACTACTCCCAAAACAGTCTTTAACATCAATTTGACTTTGCCTAAAACTAAAAAAAAAGTTTTTACTCCACAGAAAAGCTTTATAAAAGAACGCATCAGTTGTTTTTTATCACAAAAATGATTCTCGAATTAATTGATGTAGGACTCTGTTCACATTGATTTATGATGATATGGACCTCTCCACTGAATTTGATTTGGAGAATTTCCAAAAAGAACTTATTTCCGATGTCAGCATAATCTAAAAGAATTTCCTTGGAGATTCCCTGAAAAAAACCCGAAAAAAATGAAAAAATTCGCAATTGTGACATCAGCCCAATACCAAGGAACTTCTCGTGTTTTCTCTAAACTAAATGAATTGCTTTATTACAATCATCATGGACTATTTGGATTATCCATTTATAAGTGGTACTTACAAGAAATGGCTTTTGCCACAATGTTTGATGAATCTGTATACTATTTTTCATGGTTTTAGTATATTCATAAATATATGATAAATATGAATTACTTTAATCAATTTTCATACAAATTAGTGTTTTTTCCAGTTTTTTAAGAAAAATCTTAATGGAAATTTTTCATAATTTTTTTTTTTTTGATCATTCACTGTTCACTTTACGTATGTTTTCCACCTTTATATTTTACATTGTATCATATTGATATTATTCTTGTGAGACTCCATATGATTGCTCTATATTTTCATTCATATATCTTTATATAAAAAATAACAACATATAAACATAACAAAAAATAATAGAAATAACAGAAAAATAAATGAATAGAAGAGTCATATATATAAAAAATGTGATTCTCTTTTTATTATTGCAAGTATGCATTACAGATAACATGAATGTATGACACATTAATTTGTTCCTCCGTATCATTTTAACATGAGTTCCCTGTTTTTTGATTACCAGGGACATTTAATAAAATAATAATAGAGCACTCATATGTGGTCCTAATAAAAACATTTTGTTTTACATATATTTTTAACTTGTTTGTTTGTAGAGTTTAGTGTGCTGTACTAAGTACTAATCTCTGCATCTTATTCAAGGCTCGCTCATGTTAATCTGGGGATAGAATATATGTACTCCAAGGGTGGTGACTAGGGAGCTTAATAGTTTGGCCAGGAATAAGGGAAGTCATTAACATGACGAAAAGTTCTCGAAAGGGAAAACATGTTTCACAGTTTCTTGTTTTTTGTTATATTTGTTATATATACAATGTGGGGAAGGGAGTGTCAATTCTGAGGGGGCTAATCGTGTATCTAGCATTGAATGTCTCGTCTCTCGTGAGGCTAGGGCCCACAGGGGAGAGAGTAGCAAGAGCAGAATGTATAGGTAAACATGGTACAAATAATTACGTGGAATGTTAAAGGTTTGAGATCACCCAACAAACGAGCAATGTTATTAAGACACCTGAAAAGACTAAAAACAGACATTGCATTATTACAGGAAACACACTTGGGGAAGGAGGACTTTTTCTGCATGAAGAAACACTGGGTGGGCACTGTATACTGGCAGAGGGACAAGGTAGGAAAGCGGGCACTATGATTTTAATAAACCGCTCAGTCATGAAGTAGTGACACATGAGGAAGACTATCAGGGAAGGTGGCCACACTTAATCATTAGTTCAGCGGGTAAACTCAGTATATATAATGTTTACGGTCCAAACTCACAACAGAATACATTTCATGACGGCATAAAGGCCAACATACTAACAGATGGGGAGACTAACATAATAGTGGGAGGCGATTTTAACACAGTCCCAGACTCTGCTGAAGATAGGAGGAGGGGGGGAGTAGGGGACAGGTAACGTGGACAGGAGGTCAGAAAATAGCGATGTAACATTGGAAGACGTAGGACTGAAAGACATCTGGTGACTAACTCGCCTGTATGATAGAGAATATATGCACTTCTCACACCCCCACGATAGCTGGTCACGTATTGACCAGATTTGGATCTCTCAAAACTTAGTGAATGGGAGTACAAGACTGTGTGATAGAGAATATGGTGATATGTGTCCATAGTGCGGTGAGATTGGGTATTAAAGAGAAATTCATGTCATATGGAGATTTCCATCGAGAGGTACAGATGTCATATAGAGATTTCCATCGTTCCTTCTCAGACAAGACAATTTCCACAAGGTACTGCAAGAGTGTTGGGGAGAATTTACAGAAGGCAATAAGGAACACAAAGGGACCCCAGTGTTATATCGGGAAACGGCAAAAGCGGTCTTGAGGGGCTATCTAATGGGGTATGCGGCCATGATCAAACGGAAAACCAATGAGAATTATAATGCCCAGAGTGAAGCAGTGCTGGTAGCATACACAAAGTATTTGGCAAACAAATCTCTCACGGCAAAAGACAGATGGTTGGAGGTGAAAAGGGGATTTGATGAATGGGCTAAAAAAAAAGGAACAACTATTCTGGTCGCACAAGGAAGCTGAGTTGCAACAAGGCGGGGAGGATATTGGCAAATCTGGCAAGGGGCAGCAGAAAAATGACAGTGATCCCCAAACTCAAAACAAAGGGGGAAGAGGTGACCACAGACCCTAAAGAAATTAATAAATTGCTGGGAGACTATTATAGAAAATTATATGAGCCAGGAAATCATGACATGACTGACGAGGCAGAGTGGTTAAGACAAGCACACATGCCTAGCTTAACGGAGGAAGAGCTGAGTTCCTTAAACGCAGCTATCACAGTGGAGGAGGTGACCAGAACAATTGGGGAACATAACACCAACAAGGCACAGGGACCCGACGGTTTTAATAGCGAATTTTATAAGGCTATGAAGGATCTGATCTCACCAGATCTGACCTCTGTCTTTAATGCATTCTTGGAAATAGGGTGAATCCCTAAAAATTCTAACGTAGCGTACATCAAATTACTCCCCAAGCGAACCAAAGACCAGGATGACCCCTCTAGTCATAGACCCATATCGTTCATAAATCAGGATTTAAAAATAATGTCCAAGATCATGGCTAACAGACTGGCCATGATTCTACCAAGGATCATTACAGAGCACCAGGTAGGGTTTATTAAAGCGAGAAATGCTGTCACTAACATCCGGACGACAATTCTAGTGGTGTATGCGGTGAGATTGAAGCATATTGAGAGAGGGGCAAGACCTACTCTAGTTAAGCGGGCTTTACACGCTATGATATCGTTAATGAATTATCGTCGGGGTCACGTTGTTTGTGATGCACATCCGGCATCATTAACGAGATCGTAGCGTGTAACACTTAAGAGCGATCTTAAACGATCGCAAAAGAGGGCAAAATCATTTCCCGTGGAGAGGTCGTCCTGAAACAAAAAGTCATTTTCAGGATGTTAGCGATATTGTTCCTCGTTTCTGCGGCAGCACACAAAGCTATGTGTGACACCGCAGGAGTGAGGAACATCTCCTTACCTGCCTCCACCGGCTATGCGGAAGGAAGGAGGTGGGCGGGATGTTTACGTCCCGCTAATCTCCGCCCCTCCGTTTCTATTGGCCGCCTGCCGTGTGACGTCGCTGTGACGCCGCACGACCCGCCCCCTTAGGAAGGAGGCAGGTCGCCGGCCAGAGCGACGTCGCAGGGCAGGTAAGTGCGTGTGACGGGTGTAAGCGAGGTTGTGCGACGCAGGCAGCGATATGCCCGTGTCGCACAACCGACAGGGGCAGGTACGATCGCTTGTGATCTCGCTAGCGAGATCGCAGCGTGTAAATCCCACTTTACACTTGACGCAGAGTAAATTGGAGCTGGTTAGATAAGGTAATGGAGGCCACAGGGATTGTAGGCAAAATAAGACTTTACATAAGAAATCTTTACGCCAACTCGGGAGCTAGGATACACACTCCGGGTTTTCTATCAGACGTGTTCTCTTTGATGAAGGGAACAAGACAAGGCTGCCCGCTATCTCCCTTACTTTTCAACTTGGCAATTGAACCATTACCAAGAATACTGCAGGGACAGAATAGCTTAAAAGGGATCAAGATAAGGGGAACAGAAATAAAGACAGCGCTTTTTGCCAATGACGTTATACTATATATGGGGGACCCCAGCGCGGATTTGCCACAGACTCTTGCCTTGATTGAAAAATTTGGACTAATTTCAGGATTTAAACTGAACAAAAAAAGTGCGAGATCGTGTTCCTAAAGGGGCATCACGAGACAACAGGGGGAAATGCAAGGGTTGGTTGTTTATGTGACATTCCTATAGCACAGACATCAATTAAATACCTGGGAATACATATAGGAAGAATGGTGGAATCAATTTACGAGTTGAGTTACGGCCCGCTTATCAGGAAAATAATAGCCCAAATAAAGGGATGGAAGGGTCTGCCTCTGCCACTACTGGCATGATGCCACCTGATAAAAATGATGAGCTTTCCTAGGTTGCTGTATCCATTTCAGACAATCCCAGTATTGCCAAAACTAAAAGATGTAAATAGACTCAACTCAGCGTATGCTGATTTTGTATGGAGGGGAAGGAAACCCAGAATAAAGCTGCGTACACTGATAAAGTCAGTGGAGGAGGGAGGTCTTAGTTTCCCAGACGTTCGGGGGTATAACCTGGTGTGTATAATGAGACGTGTTTGATTGGATGAGAGGAACGAGCAGGCACTCCGACTATGGCATGGAAGCCAAGTATGCATCACCGTGGGATCTGACGTCCATTTTACACTCCCCATTGTCAAGGGTGGACGAGTACATAAGGAACTCAATCATATTCCGAGATACAATGCTAACCTGGAAATCGGTCAGAAAGAAACTGGGGCTTTCATGGACAGTATCGAAGTTCTTTAACCCCTAGGCATCTCCAAACTGTCCACTGGGACGAGATAACAAGCTATTTACTAGATCGAAAGAGAAGGGCATCAAGAGAATGAAAGATGTACTTCTACAAGTGCTTCATAAGTGCTCAGAAATATACCAGAAAACAGAAATGTAAATCTATGGAATAACTTCTTCATGGTCATCATTCATCTACGATATTGACAATCCATCTGTCTCATTCACAGGTGTGAACACTGTTCAATTGAATTGACCATCTGAATTTCCTGAACAGATCCTAATCTGCTCTCCTGTTCTGTCTTCACACTTAAAGCTGTTTCTGATATTGGTATGAACACTGTTCAATTGAATTGACCATCTGAATTTCCTGCACAGATCCTAATCTGCTCTCCTGTTCTGTGTTCACACTTAAAGCTGTTTCTGATATTGGTATGAACACTGTTCAATTGAATTGACCATCTGAATTTCCTGCACAGATCCTAATCTGCTCTCCTGTTCTGTCTTCACACTTAGGGTACCTTCACACTTAGCGATGCAGCAGCGATCCGACCAGCGATCTGACCTGGTCAGGATCGCTGCTGCATTGCTACATGGTCGCTGGTGAGCTGTCAAACAGGCAGATCTCACCAGCGACCAGTGAACAGCCCCCAGCCAGCAGCGACGTGCAAGCGACGCTGCGCTTGCACGGAGCCGCCGTCTGGGAGCTGCGGAGACTGGTAACTAAGGTAAACATCGGGTATGGTTACCCGATGTTTACATTAGTTACCAGCGCACACCGCTTAGCTGTGTGTGCAGGGAGCAGGGAGCCGCGCACACTGAGCGCTGGCTCCTTGCTCTCCTAGCTACAGTACACATCGGGTTAATTAACCCGATGTGTAATGCAGCTACATGTGCAGAGAGCAGGGAGCCGTGCACACTGCTTAGCGCTGGCTCCTTGCTCTCCTAGCTGCTGTACACATCGGGTTAATTAACCCGATGTGTACAGCAGCTACATGTGCAGAGAGCCGGAGCCGGCAGCACAGGCAGCGTGAGAGCTGCAGAGGCTGGTAACTAAGGTAAATATCGGGTAACCACCTTGGTTACCCGATGTTTATCTTGGATACAGCTTACCTCAGCTGCCAGACGCCGGCTCCTGCTCCCTGCTCGCTTCATTTGTCGCTCTCTCGCTGTCACACACAGCGATCTGTGTGTCACAGTGGGAGAGCGCCTTTGAAGAAAACGAACCAGGGCTGTGTGTAACGAGCAGCGATTTCGCAGCAGGGGCCAGATCGCTGCTCATTGTCACACACAGCGAGATCGCTAATGAGGTCACTGCTGCGTCACAAAAAGCGTGACTCAGCAGCGATCTCGGCAGCGAGCTCGCTGTGTGTGAAGCACCCCTTAAAGCTGTTTCTGATATTGGTATGAACACTGTGTATGTGCGCACTAGGCGTTTTTTTCACGCTGCGTTTTTATGTGCGTTTTTGTCTAAAAAAACGCACCCGCGGCTAAAAAACGCGGCAAAAACGCATGCGTTTTTGCCGCGATTTGGTGCGTTTTTTGCTGCGTTTTTGCTCACTGCGTTTTTAATCAGTGCACAATGCCATTAAAGATTGTTGATGAAAAAAAAAAAAAAAAAAAAGGTCTGATGTCATTTCCTTCTTCAAAATGTTCATTGTATGCAGGAGAGCAGACAGCTGCAGAACTAGTGTATGCAGGAGAGCAGACAGCAGCTGCAGAACTACAAGTCTCAGCATCCTCCATTCACTAGTGTAAGCAGGAGAGCAGACAGCAGCTGCAGAACTACAAGTCTCAGCATCCTCCATTCACTAGTGTATGCAGGAGAGCAGACAGCAGCTGCAGAACTACAAGTCTCAGCATCCTCCATTCACTAGTGTATGCAGGAGAGCAGACAGCAGCTGCAGAACTACAAGTCTCAGCATCCTCCATTCACTAGTGTATGCAGGAGAGCAGACAGCAGCTGCAGAACTACAAGTCTCAGCATCCTCCATTCACTAGTGTATGCAGGAGAGCAGACAGCAGCTGCAGAACTACAAGGCTCAGCATCCTCCATCCAGGACTGTATGCAGTTTTTTGCCCAAAAAGAAAAAAAAATGACATGGGCTTCGCCATATTTTTGTATGCTAGCCGGGTACAGCAGGCAGGTACGGGCTGCCCCCAACCCCCAGCTGCCTATTTGTACCCGGCTGGGAACCAAAAATATAGAGAAGCCCTTTTTTTTAATTATTTCATGAAATAATTAAAAAAAAAAATGACGTGGGCTTCGCCTAATTTTTGAGTCCAGCCGGGTACAACTAGGCAGCTGGGGATTGGAATCCACAGTGCAGGGTACCCATGCTGTCTGGGCACCCTCACTGCGAATTGCAGTCCGCAGCCACCCCAGAAAATGGCGCTTTCATAGAAGCGCCATCTTCTGGCGCTGTATCCAACTCTTCTAGCTGCCCTGGTGACGGGGTGGCTAGCTAGGTAATAATGGAGTTAGGGCTAGCTGTATATTATCAGCTAGCCCTAAGCCCGAAATTCATGGTGTCACGCCAATATTAGACATGGCCACCATGAATTTCTAGTAATGATAAAAAAAAAACACAACACAGAGAAAAATATTTTTATTAGAAATAAAACACAACACAATTAGTGACTCCATCTTTATTGAAATAAACCCCCCTCCGCAGTAATCCTGGGTCAGGGTCCCGCGCCGTCCAATCAGGATCCAATATCATCTGATCGGTTTGCTGGAAGGCAAAGCGATCAGATGATGTGTCAGGATCAAGTGCCTGAATCCCATCACACATCAGCTGATTGTATAAAAGCCGATTATACAATCAGCTGATGCATCAGTAGAAAAAAAAAAAAAAAAATACATACTTATGTGCTGTGGTGATTACCGGCAGCTCCTGGAGCGATCGATTGGACAGGAGTCTGATCCTATACGATCGCTGCAGGAGCTGCCGGTAATCAGCTGATGAAGTCCCCTGACGGCAGGATCAGCTGATAGCCGGCCGGGCGCGAAAAAGCCGGCGACACCGCGATCAGCTGATGCGTCAGGTGACTGCATCAGGTGATCCACCGCCAGGTCCTGTAAGCAAGGTCCTGCCCCGGGGAGACTGCACACAGCCAGAGCGGCGGGACCGGGAGGAGCTGGGAGCGGGCATGGCACCGGGACCCTGCGGACAGGTGAGTATATGACATTTTTTTTTCTTCTACTGTTCACTTTGTTTTTCGCCGCTGCCTCCACCTCCCGCCCAGACATGGCGCCGCACGGAGCTGACATGCACAGGACGGGAGGTGGAGGCAGCGGTGACGGTACCGGGAGGATTCCTGCTTCTGTGTTTACCAACAGAAGGAATCCTCTTCCTGTACACGTCACTGTAGTACCCACCCCTTGCGTTTATAGCTGCGTTTTTAGTCATAGAAACGCGGCTATATGCGTTATTCATTGCGTTTTTAACATCTCATTGAATTCAATGAGTGAAAAACGCAGTGGAAAACGCAGAAATAATTGACATGCTGCGTTTTTGTGGTCACCACAAAAACGCAGCTAAAAAAAAACGCTGTGTGAGGACAGCACTTCTGAAAACCCATTGACATTGCTGGGGAAGCAATGTCACTGCGTTTTCAGCACAAAAACGCGGTAAAAAACGCCGCTAAAAACGCGGCAAAAACGCCTAGTGCGCACAAGGCCTTAAAGCTGTTTCTGATATTGGTATGAACACTATTCAATTGAATTGACCATCTGAATTTCCTGCACAGATCCTAATCTGCTCTCCTGTTCTATATTCACACTTAAAGCTGTTTCTGATATTGGTATGTTAAACTGACCTATCTCTGCTGTGTAATTAGTTATGTGTTGTCTTCTCTTCTGTGAGTTGTTTCCATACATATTGTAACTCTTTGATCTGCTTCCTTCTCTCTTGCTCACCTGCTGTTCATCTTGTGTAATGAGACTGGTATAAATTTAGGCCATTAGGTCTGTGTACCTTGGTCTGTGTACTTCTACAAGTGCTTCATAAGTGCTCAGAAATATACCAGAAATGCCCCAGAAGTGACCAGAAGGTGATTTCTACTTCTTTAACTGTGTGTCTTTCACTTGCATTTTGTTCCTTCCCCCTTATTCCCACTTGAAAATCTAATTCGCACCATGTTCACCTATGCCCTCACAGTCTTTGCTCCACTCCTCCTCACTCTCCTTCGCTATCCCCAAACCCCAGCACTCTCCAAACAAATATTCATCTCCCCTTCCCTCTTACCTCCCCACCTGTCCTCATCTGCTGATCTGCTCCTAAACCTCAGATCGCTTCTAGTATCGCGCAGACCAGGCCGTCCACTCTCCTTCTCCCACCTGCTCTCCCTTTCTCTACTTCTCCTCACTGCTGGCGACATATCCCCCAATCCTGGACCCCCACAGATGGGACACTCCTCTTTATCACCCCCCTATCGCTCCCCATCTAGTAGTAACTACCGCAACCTCTCCAACATAAAATCCATTCCCCTCTCTGCCACTCCGCAGCCCCCCCTCTCTGGAGCGCTCTGGAATGCCCGTTCCGTCTGTAATAAACTGCACTTCATTCACGACCTCTTTACCTCTAGCAATCTATCCTTTCTGGCCCTCACCGAAACATGGCTGACACCCACCAACACTGCCTCCCCTGCTGCGCTGTGCTACGGCGGCCTCCACTTCACCCACACTCCTCACCCTGGCAATAGACAGGGTGGAGGAGTGGGCCTCCTCCTTTCTAACAACTGCAGCTTCACCCCAATGCCACCTCTACCCTCCCTTGTCCTGCCTTCCTTCGAAGTACACTCTGTCCGCATCTATTCTCCCTCCAACCTCCAAGTGGCCGTCGTATACAGACCCCCGGGCCCAACCACTGCCTTTATCGACCAGTTCTCTGCCTGGCTTCTACACTTTCTCTCTGCTGACATCCCCACTATCATCATGGGTGACTTCAACATCCCCACTGACACCCGCCAGTCAGCAGCCTCCAAACTCCTCTCCCTCGTCTCATCTTTTGGTCTAACTCAGTTCTCTGCCTCTGCCACCCACAAAGATGGCCACACACTAGACCTTATCTTCACCCGTCTCTGCTCTCTATCTAACCTCACTACCTCCCCTCTCCCCTTATCTGACCACCATCTGCTGACCTTTTCAGCCCTGTCCTCCTCACCTGCCCCCCCTGTCGAGCACCTAACACACCCCCGCAGAAACCTTGCACACATCAACATACACACCCTTTCTGACTCTATCCTACCGCTGTCCTCCATATCTTCACTCCACGACACAAACAGTGCCACCATTTTCTACAACGCCACTCTCACATCAGCTATTAATTCAGTTGCTCCTCTTGTGAACGGCAGAGCAAGACGAATCAATAGACAACCCTGGCACAACAGCCTCACTAAAAAACTACGGCAAGTGTCTAGGGCTGCAGAGCGGCGCTGGAAGAAAACGCATTCCCAGGAAGACTTCACCACATTCAAAAATACAATTCACACATTTCACTTGGCCCTTACCTCCGCTAAACAGGAATACTTCAGAAACCTCATATCCTCTTTAACACACAACCCCAAACAGCTATTTAATACTTTTACCTCCCTCCTTCGCCCACCACTGCCCCCTCCAACCTCCCACATTTCCGCAGAAGAATTTGCCACATATTTCAAAGAAAAGATCGACCAAACCAGACAAGTCTTTTCTGCTGAACCACCACAACCCCTTCATATAACAGACCACTGCTCCTCCCCCATAAACTTCCTCCCCACCATCACCGAAGGAGAGCTTTCACATCTTCTCTCAAAAGCACACCTCACCACATGCGCACTTGACCCCATCCCAACCTCACCACTATCCTTATTCCAGCCTTAACCCATCTCTTCAACCTATCTTTAACAACTGGTACCTTCCCTTCTGCCTTTAAGCATGCAACAGTCACACCTATCCTAAAGAAACCTTCCCTCGACCCAACCTCTACTACCAGCTATCGACCCATATCACTACTCCCACTTGCCTCAAAACTCCTGGAACAGCACGTCCATGCTGAACTTTCCTCCCACCTCTCCTCTAACTCTCTCTTTGACAACCAACAGTCCGGCTTCCGTCCACATCATTCCACTGAAACTGCCCTGACTAAAATCACAAATGACTTACTGCCAAAGCTAACAACCACTTCTCTGTACTCCTACTTCTAGACCTATCCTCAGCTTTTGACACTGTTGACCACTCCCTGCTACTACAGATCCTCTCTTCCCTTGGCATCAGAGACCTCGCCCTCTCTTGGATCTCCTCATACCTCTCCAACCGCACTTTTAGTGTCTCCCATTCCCACACAACCTCTTCATCCCGTTCTCTCTCTGTTGGTGTCCCCCAAGGCTCTGTCCTGGGACCCTTACTTTTTTCTATCTATACATTTGGCCTGGGACAACTCATAAAGTCCCATGGCTTTCAGTACCACCTATATGCCGATGACACTCAGATCTACCTCTCTGGTCCAGATGTCACATCTCTGCTGTCCAGAATCCCAGAGTGCCTATCTGCTATATCTTCCTTCTTCTCCTCTCGCTTCCTAAAGCTTAATGTGGCCAAAACTGAACTGATCATCTTTCCTCCATCTCCCCTGCACTCTCCACCTGACCTATCCATTACAATTAATAACATCACGCTCTCCCCAGCACCCAAAGTTCGGTGCCTCGGAGTGACCTTTGACTCTGCCCTGTCCTTCATACCACACATCCAATCCCTCACCACCTCCTGCCGTTTTCAACTCAAAAATATTTCCAGAATCCGCCCTTTCCTCAATCCCCAATCTACAAAAATGCTAGTGCACGCCCTCATAATCTCCCGCATCGACTACTGCAACATCCTCCTCTGTGGTCTCCCTGCTAACACACTCGCCCCTCTCCAGTCCATCCTTAATTCTGCTGCCCGCATGATCCACCTCTCTCCTCAATACCACCCCGCTTCTCCTCTCTGCAAGTCCCTCCATTGGCTCCCAATCTTCTATCGTATCCAATTCAAACTACTAACCCTGACCTACAAAGCTATCCATAATCTGTCTCCTCCATATATCTCTGAACTAATCTCTCACTACACTCCAAAACGTAACCTCCGGTCCTCCCAAAATCTCCTTCTCTCCTCCTCTCTCATTCGCTCCTCATGCAACCGACTCCAAGACTTCTCCCGAGCATCCCCAGTCTCCTGGAACTCACTGCCTCAACACGTCAGACTATCTGCTACACTTGCAAACTTCAAACGGACCCTGAAAACTCATCTGTTCAGAAATGCCTATAATCTACAATGACCTCACTGCCCCACCACCGTGCGGAGCTGCCGCCCCACCACCGTGCGGAGCTGCCGCCCCACCACCGTGCGGAGCTGCCGCCCCACCACCGTGCGGAGCTGCCGCCCCACCACCGTGCGGAGCTGCCGCCCCACCACCGTGCGGAGCTGCCGCCCCACCACCGTGCGGAGCTGCCGCCCCACCATCGTGCGGAGCTGCCGCCCCACCACCGTGCGGAGCTGCCGCCCAACCTACACCCCACCTACTGTCTCCTCCCCAAAATCCTTTAGGATGTAAGCCCGCAAGGGCAGGGCCCTCTTCCCTCTGTGATAGTCTGTCTATTGTAACGTGTATATGTATTCTGTATGTAACCCCCTCATGTACAGAACCATGGAATCAATGGTGCTCTATAAATAAACAATAATAATAATAATAATGTGGAGGAAAGAATGCGGATGACAGGTAGGGAAGTGCTTGACAAGTACGACCTTAATAGCTCACATATCATCCAATATGAACAATTGAAGTATGGAGTAATTGGAGATCTGGGCGAGCTTGGAAGGGAATTGAACAGAAGTCTGATTGATGAGCTTATGGAATGCGATGCAGCAAGTGTAAATGTCTCTCAAATCTACCGAACATTTCGGGGAGTGCTTATATCTAGGGAAGCTAGTCGTACCCTAACAGCGTGGGGTAAACAATTGAAAGGGCCGGAAGGGGTAGGTGACATACTGAAGGGATGGGTACAAGTGCGGAAACATGTCACCAATGAGAGATGGAGAGACACTCCATTTAGAATCTTACATAGGGCCATTTTGGGCTTCAACATACTAGGAAGAGACATGCGGTGTCCTAAGTGTCAAAAAGAGAACAGACATGCTACATGGGTTATGGGAATGTAAGAAAATTCACAGGTTCTGGAACCAAGTCAGAATATTTGCCCAGGCAACATTGGGAATTTCTAGCAATCTAGAGTTAATAGAGTGGATTTTTCATTCCTTTGAGGGAGGAGTAAGGCTATGTGTCCACGGTAGAATGTACCTGCGGATTTTTCTGCATGAAAATCCGCGACTTTCGCGGCAAATCCGCACCTTATTTTTGCCGCGGATTTGTCGCAGATTTACCGCGGATTACCGCTATTTTGCCGCGGATTTTGATGCAGATTTTTTTTTTTTTCCCCATTCTATACCCAAAATCCGCACCAAAATCCGCAAGAATAATTGACATGCTGCAGATTTTTCCGGATCAAAATCCGCGGCAAATCCGCCGCGGAAAAATCCGCAGCATGGACACAGCATTTCCAAAATGCCATTGAAATGGCTTGGAAGTGCCGCTGCTGCAGATTTTCGGGAAATCCGCGGCAAATCCACGGCAAAATCCGCAGCGTGGGCACATAGCCTAAGAGGGGGACCGGACACGCAGGGAAAGAAGAAATATACAATAACACATGACATAGCCATGATAGCCAAACGGTGCATCTTAAAACATTAGATACAAAGGGAGGGCCCATCCACAAAAGAGGTCATCAGCAAACTACATAACCTATTGAGGCTGGAGAAGCTAGAAGCGGAAAGGAATAAAGACAGGTTGACAGCCAAGTTCTTTGGGAAATGGAGAAACTATATTGAAAGCCAATTTACTCAGAGAGAAATAATCTGATGACACCTTTTATACACTCGGAGTGGTACCTCCTGAGTGATATCCAGGATAACCTGGGTAAATTGAGAATCACCTAGGAGTGGGTTCTGGAGGGAGGGGAAGACAAGACAATAAGGGAGTATCAAGGCATGCCAGAAAATTCGGAAGCACTCAGGGACGACACAGGGGTTAATGACTTGTATTGCATATGTTATTTCTTAATACTTTTGTTTTGGTTCAACATATATCATCTCAAACCGAAGAACAGTTTGGAATTTCAAGTTGGGGCATCATCCCCTATTATGTCACATTCTGTCAGACAAATGTTCTTCTTTTGTAACCATGAATATTTTGTTATGCTTATAAAAATTGAAAAAAAATCAAAAAACGTTTGGGAAATAAAAATGATCTCACTCTCCAAGCTTTTATATGTTTTTAGAGCTATCCCTTTGATTGTACCCTACAAATATCGCAACCAAATTCAAAACATCCTTAACAGATTTATTTGGAATAATAGGAAGCCTAGACTACAAAAGACTCTTCTTTTTAAGCAAAAAATTTGAGGGGGTGTTGATGTACCCAACATGACAGCATACTACTATTCTTTCTTAGTCAATCAAAGTCGGGACTGGATAATTAATAATTCAGCTTCGGCTTAGGTCTATCTGGAGCTTTCTTATAATAAATTTCTCTCCGTAGATTGATTTTTCATCATATTACTAATCCTTTTCTTTCCCTCCCCAACCACCCATCTATTTCAGCCACCATATCTGCCTGGAAAAAATTAGCCACAAAATCTCCAAAATCTCATTCCTTAAAGCTAGATAATATTAAAGCGTTCTCTATCTGGGTAATTGAGGATTTTTCAGAGCTACCTGATAGGGGTATTGGGACAGTTGGAGATCTTTTTGAGGGCTCTGATCTTGTCTCCTTTCAAAAACTAAAACAGAAATTTACTTTGCCGGAGTTGGACTTCCTCCCATTCCTAGCCGTTAAGAATGCTATTAAAAAATTGATTGCAAACAAATATCATATCCCTTCGTCTGTGGATTCTCTTCTGTCTAATTCAGAGAGTTCATCCAGATGGAAAACTAGGAATATTTATGATTTCTTTAATGAGGATCTCCAGTTTGCAAAGTCATTGCATGTTCGTAACTGGGAGAGAGATCTCAATAAGACTTTCTCAGAATCCAATTGGCAGGATATCCTTGAGTGGGCTTTATAAATCAAGTGAATAAACCAATTTGTTTGAATCACATTTCAAACTTTATTCCAGATGGTACTATACACCTGTTAGACTAAACAAAATTTCTTCAACATATTCACATTATTGCTGGAGAGATTGTGGATGTAGATGGGATATTCTCCATATCTTTTGGTATTGTCGAAAAGTGAGACCTCTCTGGAATGAGGTTTCTACTCTGATTGACAAAATTACACATTGCAAAATTAATTTGTCTCCACAACTGGCACTTCTTGCTCTAGACATAAGCGGGCTTTACACGCTGCTATCCAGGGCGATGTACACACTGCAGCCCAACTTGCTGTGAGTAATACTTGATTTTTGGAGGACATTATCCTCTTATTGTTGCTTTTTTTATATTTAGTGTAGGGACCTACAGACATGAGGTCCCTTGACGAGGGTGTAGGCTTACGTTTTATGGCCATAAATACCAACAAAAACCTCATATTTTTTTGTTTGTACAGGATACAGCCAGGCCCCTTTCTGTTGGGCCTTGCATTGTAGAGTGTCTGTCCGTGCATGATATACAGTGGAGTACGGCTTGGCAGCCCGCCTGATCTAATAGAAGGGCGTTACCTAATAGGCTGCGGGTTTGTGACTGTGTCATCTGCATGTGAACAGCGCTCTATGCAAGCCACTTGTGTGCAGTTTTATCATCTAGCAGTCACCTCCCCTCCATTCCATGAAGGTGTGTGTGTGATGTGCTTCTCCTGCACCTGTGATGTCTCCACTTAGTGGGGGTTTAGCTGTATCCTGCTAGAGCATCAGTTTTTGGCCAGGGCGATGTACACACTGCAGCCCAACTTGCTGTGAGTAATACTTGATTTTTGGAGGACATTATCCTCTTATTGTTGCTTTTTTTATATTTTTTTTATATACGCTGCTATCTCGCTAGCGAGATCGCAAGCGATTGTACCCGCCCCCGTCAGTTGTGCGACATGGGCAAATCGCTGCCGTCGCGCACAACCTCGCTTACCCCGTCACACGGACTTACCTGTCCTGCGACGTCGCTCTGGCCGGCAATCCGTCTCCTTTCTAAGGGGGCGGGTCGTGCGGCGTCACAGCGACGTCACACGGCAGCCGTCCAATAGAAGCGGAGAGGCGGAGATGTGCGGGATGTAATCATCCCGCCCACCTCCTTCCTTCCGCATAGCCGGTGGAGGCAGGTAAGGAGATGTTCCTCGCTCCTGCGGTGTTACACATAGCGATGTGTGATGCCGCAGAAACGAGGAACAACATCGCTAATTAGAAGAGACTGATTTTTTGTTTTAGGACGACCTCTCCGCGGCTAACTATTTTGGCCGCTTTTGCGATCGTTTTAGGTCGCACATAAGTGTCACACAGTGCGATATCGTTAATGACGCCGGATGTGCGTCACAAACAACGTGACCCCGACGATAAATCATTAACGATATCGTAGCGTGTAAAGCTCGCTATAGACCTAATTCCTCCTACTCTTAGGCCTATTGCTATTCACATATTTCTTGTTATGAAGAATGATTTCGTTGCCAACTGGAGAAAAACTACATTACCTTCCATAACAGACATTATTGGTAAAGTATCCCTTCATAACTATTTTGAAATGTGTCATGCTACTGTAAACAATACTTTCTCTTCCTATTTCCGTAGATGGGAGCCTTGGACAGACGTTTTCCCTCATCCTTTCTAAAGCCTGCTTTACACGCTGCATTGTATCTTACAATGTGTCGGCGGGGTCACATCGTAAGTGACGCACATCCGGCATCGTAAGGTACATTGTAGTGTGTGACGGGTACGTGCGATTGAACGTTAAAACGTTCGTCGCATACACATCGTACCTTTCTCTAGAATTGCACGTCAGATTGTTCATCGTACCCGGGGTAGCATACATTGCAGTGTGTGGCATCCCGGGAACGATGAACAGATCTTACCTACGTCCTGCGGCTCCCGGCCCACAATGCGAAAGGAAGGAGGTGGGCGGGATGTTTACGTTCCACTCAGCTCCACCCCTCCGTTTCTATTGGCTGGCTGCCGCGTGACGTCGATGTGATGCCGAACGTCCCTCTCACTCCAGGAAGTGGACGTTTGCCGCCCACAGCGAGGTCGTATGGAAGGTAAGTACGTGTGACGGGGGTTAATCATTTGGGCGGCACGTTCAACAAATTGAACGTGCCACACATACGATGGAGGCGTTGCAAATCGCATATGATATCGTATGCGAAATTGCAACGTGTAAAGCAGGCTTTAGCATCTCTTCTCTTCAATGTTTTCTCTTTACTTTTTCTTTTCTATTCTTCTTACTTTATTCCCTCTGTCCCCCCTTTTTTATTATTTATTTGTAGACTTTGTTTCCTCATGTTTAATGCATTATTAGAAATAAACACTTTAAGCTTTTTCAGTGATCTTTAAGAATACTCCTTGATCCTCCATTTACTCCCTTCTCCTCCTTCCCTATTTTTCCCATCCTATCCCCTTACCCCATTCCTTATCCTACCCACTACTTCCTTAGGAATCTGTTTTTTTGGAAATTATTATTTTTGCCTTAATTCATTTGCTAATGATTCATTCTATTTCCTGTATTATTTCCCCTTTAGAATTCCAGACATTTGTATTAAATTTTCAATTGCTGGATGAATCCTCAACAATCTTAAATACGCAGATGATACAACACTAATAGCAACAAGTGTACATGAAATGAAGGACTTTTATGGACTGTCAAGTTGGAAAGCTCCAACGTGGGACTACTACTTAACACAAAGAAGACTAAAATATTGACTACTGCCAGGTATGACCAGGACACATTTGAGATGGATGGCAATTAACTGAAAGTTGTAAAGGACATCAACCTACTCAGATCAATGATCACTCAAGATGCAGCGACAACTCCGGAAGTCAATAAGAGATTAGCTATGGGCAAATCAAGAATGAAATAATTGAACAAGGCCTTCAAATCAAGGAACATTTCACTGGCAACAGACATTGCAAAGTTTTTTTTCTGGTAATAATACAATACAGATGCAAAAGAGGCCTCCCTTCTAAAGGCTGCTTTACACCCTGCAATTCAAATACGATGTCGTATGCAATGTGACCCGCCCCCATCGTATGTGCTGCACATTCAATTTGTTGTCCATGTCGCACAAACTATTAATTCCCGTACTTACCTTCCATACGACCTCGATGTGGGCGGCGAACATCCACTTCCTGGAGTGGGAGGGACATTCGGCGTCACAGAGACGTCACATGGCAGCCGGCCAATAGAAGCGGAGATGAGCGGGACGTAAACATCCCGCCAACCTTCTTCTTTCCGCATTGCAGGCAGGACGCAGGTAAGATGTGTTCATCGTTCCCAGGGTGTCACACACTGCGATGTGTGCTGCCTCGAGAACATTGAACAGCCTGACGTTAAATTTTTAGCTTTTGAACGATGTGTATGCGATCGTGTTTTCGTACAATCGCAATCGCATGTAGGTTTCACACGCTACAACAACACTAATGATGCCGGATGTGCGTCACTTACGACGTGACCCCGCTGACACCGTTAGATTTATTCTAGCGTGTAAAGCCCGCTTAACAGTCTCGCACCCCTACAATCTATTGTAAACTATGCTGCCCGTCTAATCCATCTGTCCCCCCGAAACTCCCCGACCTCTCCTCTCTGCCAATCCCTTCACTGGCTTCCCATTGCCCAACGACTCCAGTTCTAAACACTAACCATGACATACAAAGCCATTCACAACCTGTCTCCTTCCTACATCTGTGACCTAGTCTCCCGGTACTTACCTGCACGTAACCTTCGATCCTCACAAGATCTCCTTCTCTACTCCCCTCTCATCTCCTCTTCCCATCATCGCATCCAATATTTCTCCCGTGCCTCCCCCATACTCTGGAATGCTTTGCCTCAACACATTAGACTCTCGCCTACCTTGACAAGCTTCAAAAGGAACCTGAAGACCCACCTCTTTGGACAAGCCTACAACCTGACGTAACCCTCAGTCTGATACAGCGCCACACAATCAACTCTACCCTAACGTACTGTATCCTCACCTATCCCTTGTAGACTGTGATCCCTCGGGCAGGGACCTCTGTCCTCCTGTACCTGTCTGTGTCTTGTATTGTTTATGATTATTGTACTTATCGCTATTATGTACACCCCTTTCACATGTAAAGCGCCATGGAATTGGTGGCGCTATAATAATAAATAATAAATGAAAACAGAAGAAGAATGCAACGCCTTTGCGAAGGATGTTAGCAATACTATGGATGGCAAGAAGAGCAAACAAATCAATTTGGGACAAATCAAGCCAGACATGTTACTAGAAGTAAGGGGGTCTCCAAGCTATGGTTTGCCTACTTTGGACACCTCATACAAAGACAGTCATTGAAGAAGGATACTGCTCAGAAGTGAAGATGAAGACCAGCATCCTGATGGCTTGATACAGTCAAAGTGACAGCGGAGAAGACCCTGGTTGACCTATCTAGGCTTGCATAAGATTGATTTTCCACTAGATTGTTCGTTCATCAAGTCACTACAGCTCAAGATCAAATTGAAGACCGTTAAAAAAAAATAAAGGCGAGGGTAGAGACAGGTATGTAAATGGCAGCTCAGTTCTGGTGAAGGAATTGCTTATTATTAATGTTTTATGGGCTTATAATGGACATGTTTGAATAAGGAGGGACAGTTATTGGAATAGAGAGAGGCTAAATATTTTAGGTAGGTAGTGACAGCCTGGGAGAGGGACTGAGGAAGGTGAGAGAGACACGGGTCACTGTTACAGGTGGTATGGTGAGAAGATGCAATGAGCCTGGTAACCTCTTCTGTGACCGGTTCAAAAATGGAAAGTGAATTTAAAGTGCAGGAGGGTAGAGGAGTCATGATGTTGGGGGATTGGGAGACCATTTCCTGTTGGAAATAATTTGCTTTATTTACTTAAAATAGGAATATATAAGGCTACTTTCACACCTCCGGTTTTTGCTCTGCGGCACAATCCGGCACTTTGCAGGAAAATCGCAACCGTTTTTTTTTGCTGCCGGTTGCGATTTTCCTGCATAGACTTTAATTAGTGCCGCATTGTGCCGCATGGCCTTGCGTTCCGTCCGGTTTTTGCCGCATGCGGCAGATTTAGCCGATGCGGCGGCCGGATGGAACGTTGCCTGGCACGTTTTTTCGTGCGGCAAAAAAAACCGCATCGCGCCGCATTCGGCCGATGCGGCGCATTTTTCAATGCATGCCTATGGCGGCCGGATGCGGCGCGATGCGGCAATAACCGCATCCGGCCGCCGCATGCGGTTTTTGCCACTGCGCATGCTCAGTAGCATGCCGCAAGCGGCAAAAACCGGACTGGCCGCATGTAAAAAACTTATGCAAAGGATGCGGTGTTTTCACCGCATCCGTTGCATAGCTTGCACAGCCGGATTGAGCCGCAGAGCTCAAGCCGGATGTGTGAAAGTAGCCTAACAGGTTGTCTGAAGACAATAGCGCTTAACCCAAAACCCTACAACTCTGCAGCTAGATTTAAAGGCTAAAATAATTCACCAGATCATCCGCGCTGAGGTTGGTGATAGGGACCTGCATGTTAGGACTGAAGAGGAAGTGAAAGTGTCAGTCATTTAGGATTGTTTGTTGTGAAGTGATAAGGGTCTTTAAAGTAGGCTTGCTTGGAGAGGTGAGGGCAGAATTATGTGTTTAAGTCAAAACACGAGCGGGACTAAATTGGGATCAATGATGTATGTAAATTTTTCATAAGCTGTTGGGTATTGAGGACACTTCCTCCAACCAACCTCTCCAGAGGCGTTACAGTGCTGGTGGTGGAGCAACAAGAAGGTAGATGGGGGTTATTTACAAGGCCCAAGAAAGTTTTTGGGTGGCTTCACCAGTCCTGAAGCCATGGTCCATAATCAACTTTAAATACGGGAAAACATATTAACTGAAGAGGGGGTAGTCGGAATCCGCTACCTACTCCTTTTCTTCAAACAAGTGACGGTGGGAGGCAAGACATGGTGTTTCATTCACCACGACCCACTTCTTGATGTCCAGGGCAAACCACCCTCGCTCTCCACAATGTCGGGTGTAGCTCACCATATCCCCGGGTTCCAGATTACGGTCTGGGTGGCCAATTGGCAAGTGAGGGGCCACGTCCCTCTGGGATACAAAAATTTTGGACTCCAAGACTGGCTCGTAGATGAAACCCTATCCTTCCTGGGGATCAAAGTATCGGACCTGTCCTCTATCTGTTGGGCCCCGAAAGGTAGCTTGCCGCAGGTGGTCCTTTTTCTTATAAGTGCGGGGGAGCACATCTGCCTTACGTTTCTCTCTGGCAGCAATCTCTCTGCGTAGCTGCTGTTGCTGCCGCTCCCAGTACGGGGCACGGGTTCCGTGTTCCGCCTCTTGCTCGGTAGCCAGGCCCACTCGGATGCCCTCGGCACCAGCGACAACCGGCCTCACATTGCCGTGGGCCCCATCGATCAGTGGCCTGCTCCGCCTCTCTGCAAGTACATCCTGGCTGCTCCACAGCCGGGATGGGGTATTTGGGAGCGACTGGTGCCGCAGCTGGGGTAGACTTCCGGTCGGGTGCCGCCTCCGTTGTGGCCGGGTGGACTGCCAGTGCAGACGTCATCATTGGTGCGGCCAGACCCTGGGCCGGGGAAGACGTCATCGGGGTTGCGGCCTGGCTCGGGGCCGGACGGGATGTCATCAGGGTTGCGGCCTGGCTTGGGGCCGAGACGGGTGCAGAGTCAGTAGAACATACAAGGCCCGAGGTCCCTGCTGTTGGGTTCTCTTCTGCAGACAAGACTGGTTCTGCCACCGCAGGTTGGGGTAGCGGGTCGATCGGGGCACTGGCCGCGGTCACGGGCGACGAGGGAGGCGACGTGGTGTACGGGGGCATGCCGGACCCCTCAGCCGGAACGGCCGGTTCCTGAGGAACATAGGGGCGTGGGTCACTGATTACCCGCTCCTCCGAGGGCATCTCCATCTCGCGCGCCCGGACTGCTGAAGCCAGGCCCTTTATCTCGGTCGTCCACCTCGTCAAGATGAAGTGGATTTGGGCCTGGATGTTCCGACACATCAATCCCATGTAAATATTCCCTTCCGACGGTTGTGAGGACAGACGGCCGTGCGAGCCTGGGTCTGGTCACCACTCGAGCCGCAGCAGCGAACCCTGATCCGAGCTGCCCCAGAAGCGGCTGCGGACCCCGCCCGCAACAACCCGAACCTGGCATCACAAATAGGATTCCTACCCCATCTACTGACCTGGATGACGTGCGTTTTCTTTTGAACTGTAGACCGTGAACCATTGAAAAATTTTGAACTGCCGCCATCTTGCCCACCAAGTTCCCAAGTTGGGGTTGTTGCAGACAGGGGCCAGATCACTGCAAGGGGGTGCTTGGATCTGGGTTCGTTCCTGTCACTCGAGTGGCAGCCGGACCCGGCTCGTGCAGCCGTCTGTCCTCACAACCGTAGAAAGGGTGTATTTACAGGGGAAAAGTTTGTCACTGACGTCACCCGTGGGTTGCGGTAAGAGTTGGTAGCACCGCTGCTGCCTGGATATGGGACGCCCGGGACTGATGGAGTGGGGGGCAGCAGGATGGTATCCCCTCCATTGGTAGGGGAGGTGTTGTCCCGGGGGCGCAGGTGAACGGGAGTAATGTGCTGCGGAGAGTGTCATGCAGGGCTGGACCGAGCAAGGATGGTGTACTCACAGTTCCAAGGAAATTCACACAGAGTCCAGTAGTAAACCAAATTGCCAGTGACCGGTAAACTCCGGCAGTTGTATTCGGGTCCCACACCCTGGTACAGCAAACCTCCTGGACTCAGTGTTTTTGTCTTCAAAAGGACAACTCCGCTTGAAACGGTGGAAGTCTACTCCCGGTAACTTTGTATGTTGGGAGCTGTGGCCCGCGAAATCTGACCCTTGGGATCTCTATGGGTTCTGGCGGACACCCTATCCCCCCGCGTTGGGCTTCCGTTTCGCTCTCTGGGCTTGCTGGTGGAACAAGACATAGAACCTTGTCCCCGGCTGGCTAATTGACAAGTGGCTTGAAACCTTCCTCGCCCTAGGGTCCAGGCACCCCGTCTGTGCATGGCCTCCGAACCGGATTCCTGCTGTCGGCACTGGCGGGCTACAACCCTGCCCCAGTCCACTTAAGGTCTCCCGCGACCGGATCTCCATCGCCTGTGGTCCTGTCTGCCACCTAGTCAGCAGTCTGGCAGTCCAGGGGCCCCAACCCCTGACTCCGCCGTCACTCCTCACTCCTCTCATTTCAACGGTCAGTACTGTTCTTTTGTGTTCCCTCCCAGGCCACCTCAGGACCCCTAGGTGAGCGCTCCCATCTGCCTGGTCCCACCCACCGGTGTATCCCCACTGTCATGGGGGCTGACTAAGCCTTGCTGGCTGGTGCTATGTACCTGGGTGTGGGATGGTGGTATGCCAAGGAGGATTGAGTCCTGCATTTGGAAGACCCGTGCAGTCTCTGTGACAACCTGGCTTCACACAGACACAACACACAGGCTCTCGAAAAACTTTATGGCCCCCCTCAAAATAGAAATCCAGCAAAATCTGCGATCCCAAGTTCAAATACCCCTTTCGCTTTTGAGCACTACAATGAGCCTAAACCACAGTTAGCTTCCACATGTTTGTTTGGCATTTTTGTAGTCAGGGGAGTCCCCTTAATTTACGGGGTGCAGGTTTCCAGAAGAACGAGCTGGGTACAATGTACAGGCACAACAATGTACTGGGCACTACAAGGACTTATTTGCAATTTTGAATTCTGCAACATTCACTACATTTGAGATCATGGGTATTTACCAAAGACTAAATAGTCAGTACACTCCTAGATGAATTTCCAGAGGGGAATATGTTCCAAAATTTGGTCACCTGAGGGAATTTCTTCTGTTCTAGCACTTAGGACACTGCAAATGGTGTCCGCAAACTATACTAGAAAAATCTGTGCTCCAAAGCTCAAATGGTGCTCCTTCCCTCCTGAGTTCTGTGTTGTGGCCCTACAGTACTTTACAGTCACATGTGGGGTATTGCCACATTCAGGAGAAATTGTGTAACACACTATTGCACCTTTTTTACCTATTCCCCTTGTGAAAATTGGAAATTTGGAGTTAAAACAGCATCTTACAGAGAACATGTAATTATTTTTGATCATTGCACAATAGTTTAAAATATTGACACACTTGTAGTGTCAATATGCTCACTGCAACCCTGAATGAAGTCATTGGGGGGGTGAAGTTTGTAAAATGGGGTCACCTCTGAGGGGTATCTGCTATTCTAGGAACTTAGTGGCACTGCCAATCTGACATGGCACCCACAAACTATTCCAACTAAATCTGAACTCAAACATGGCGCTCCTTCCCTTCTTCACTTTGTACTATGCCTCAAAAGTAGTTTTGGACCACATATGGGGTATTGACGTGCTCAGGAGAAATATTACAACAAAAAGTACAGCCTATTATCTCCTCTTACCCTAGTAAATTTGAAAAATTTGGGGTTAAAGCAACATTTTTGTGGTTAAAACGGCTCAGTGTTATAAAAGTCTGAGAAGCACCTGGGAGTTCAAGTTGCTCACCAACCATCTAGATAAATTCCTTGAGGGGTCCAGTTTCCAAAATGGGGTCACTTGTGGGGAAGCTCTCCTATTTAGGCACCTCAGGGCCTCTCCAAACGTGACATGGTGATCGTTAATGATTTCTGGCAATTTTGCAATCAAATGGTGTTCCTTCCCCTCCGAGCCTTGCTGTACTCCCAAACAGTAGATTTCCACCACAAATGAGGTATCGTCATACTCGGGAGCAATTACACAACAAATTGGTGAATTTTCTCCTACTACCCTTGTGAAAATAAAAGATTTGGAGCTAAAGCAACAATTTTGTGGTAAAAAATGTATTTTTTTTATTTTCATGGCTCAATGTTATAAAATTCTGTGAAGCACTTGGGGGGTTCAAGGTGCTCACCAAACATCTAAATAAATGCCTTGTGAGGGGTCTAGTTTCCTAAATGGCATCTGCTAATAATACCTGCTAATTTTGGACTCAAAAAGTCAAATGGCGCTCTTTCCCATCCAAGCTCTGCCGTGCGCCCAAGCAATTGATTTCCACCACATAGGTATCAGAGTTACTCTGGAGAAATTGCACAACAAATTACATGGTGCATTTTCTCTTGTTACCTTTGTAAAAATGCAAAATTTGTGAACGAAGTAAAATTTTTGTGGGAAAAGTAAAATTTTTCATTTTTTTCCTTCCACATTGCTTTACTTCCTCTGAAGTACCTAAAGCAGGCGTGGGGAACCTTTTTACTGCCGGGGGCAATTTGGAATTTTCTACCAACCTTCGAGGGCCGCACCAATTATCAACTTGAAAACTACCCTGCTATATTTGGTCAAACAATTAACTCACCCGTAATGTGCTAATGTGGTGGCTGGAGCTGCTTCTCTTTGTTGTGGCTGTGATGTTCGGTGATATTGATCATGTTGTTTCTCATAACTGCTTTTCCAGATTTTTCTCGGTCTGGAGAGGCTAGGGGCATATGTCGCGGGCGGGGAGGGGACGCTGCGCTCACCATGCTCAGGTCCGGTGCTGCTGCTTCGCTTGCTGCTCGGTGGCTCGAGCGGTGGGCCGGATCCGGGGACTCGAGCGGCGCTCCTCGCCCGTGAGTGAAAAGGGGAATGGTTTTGGGGATTTATTTTCCGTGACGCCACCCACGGTTGTGGTGAAGTTGTGACACCACCGCTGCTCTGGACGGGGATCCCGGGAACAATGACAGGGAGCAGCTTGGATGTTGTTTTTCCCCTCCGTGGGTAGGGGGGTTGGTTGTCCCGGGGCCCGGTGAGGGAGGAATGGCAGGTGGGTTACGGGACCTGGTGAGGTGCAGGGTCGCAGGGGCAGCGCGGTGCCGCACGGCACGGTGGTACTCACTCAGCCAATGATGAATTCAAAGTCTCCGGTAAAACAAACGGCTGGATGGATGGGTCCCACAGACGGCTGCGGTGGTTCGTCTCCCGGTAGGTTGGCGGTGACTGCCTTTCCCTGCACCTGTGTTATGTTCTCGGTTCTGGTGGCTTCCCACCGGTAACCCGCTCCCCAGCTTGGATGGATGCTGAGGGAGCCCCCTTTGCCCGCAGGCTCTGGCCCTGGGAACTGTAGCGTTGGCGGTGACTGTATTTCCCTTCACGGTTTGAGCGGTTGCCTTCAATCGGATCTTGACTGCTGGGAAACCCCGGAGGTTCCCTTCGCTAACGGATTTGACCGGTTTTACGGCGACTCCAAGCCTGGTCGGGGTCCGTAAGCCCTGCCGAATGGTGCTGGCTTCTCTTCGCTTCCCGATCCGGTACCGGCGGGCCACCGCCCGTCCCCGGTCCCTACGGTTCACGTCAATCAGCCCCTCCTGCAGACGGTCACCACCGTCTGCCAACCTTGCTGTATGTGCCCGGGCCACGCACCCGGACACGGTCAGTCTGCTCCACTACCACTTCACTCTCCTCTCTCCAAACTCAACTCCTCTCCTCTCCTCTGAACTATACTCCTCTCCACTACTCTGACTTACTTTTTCTGCCTCCAGGACTGTGAACTCCTCGGTGGGTGGGGCCAACCGCCTGGCTCCACCCCCTGGTGTGGACATCAGCCCCTGGAGGGAGGCAACAAGGATTTTTGTCTGACTTCGATGTGCCTAGCCGGGGTGTGGGGTGTGTTGTTGCAGTACCTGTGACGTCCTGGCTTGTCCAGAGTGCCACATTCCCCCTTAGTAAAATGCAGACCGTCCACGGGCTGCCCGTCCATCACCGGTTTTATTTTTGTTAACTGTAAAAGAGTAAAAACATTTAAAACAAGCATTTTTAGTCAAACTTCCCATAACGGGAGGCACATTCTTAAACGTTACTAACGGTACATGTCCATCAAACGGTACGGCTTCCGCTCTTCTCCCACCCAAACAACCTGGCCCTGATGCTGCCCCTAAGAAGTGGGCAGCACCCCTTGACCCCAGTCCAAAACCAAGTTGCCCGAGCGGGTTCAGTCTCTTTCAGGGGACCCGCGTCCATGGGGACCCCTGAACCCCCGGAGGATCGCCACCGGTTATGGTAGTGGCGGGCCTGGGCCATCCATTTCCTCCAGGCCCATCCTCCAAATCAGCCTCTCCGGAGGCGGTAACGGTTTAAGCCAACTATTTACATCCCACAAGTTTGTGGTTGCCCTGCAAGTTCTCGGGCTTGTCCGTAAGCAGTTCCTTACGCAACGGTTGCAGAAAGTCCCTACGGGGACTAGTTGCCGGCAACTGCCGGTTCAATCACGGTTCCAATCAGATAACTTCTTCGGTTGATTCAATCTTATCATTCAAACTTTTATCTATACACTCAACACACAAAGCCCCCTTTAAAGACTAGTTTCCCTGTACCTAAGTGGGGGTCTACCTAGGTTGGGACGGGTGGACCTTCTGGGCCCAGTGTCAGTGGTGGCAGGCAGTGGGGCAGAGGGAATAACTGGTTCCTCCTCCCTGCTATCGTGTGGGGCAGGCGGAGGCGTAGGGGAGCTGGGTACAGGTACATCCCTGGGCACTTGGCTCATGGTCGATCACTTCCATCACTTCCTCATCCACAGGTTGGGGGAACAGTATCACTGGAAGAATCACCGCGCCGTTCTGCGTAGGCCAGTCTGCTGGGAAATCACCCATCATGGTGTGGATTACTTCTTTTTCTTTCTCCGCCGGTCTGGGAACTGGAGCTTCAGCTGCTACCCGCAATGGTGGTGGGCATCTCTTTAGATGGTCCCGGGAAACCGTGGCCAAAGTCCTCCCCTGGTCACGGCTGATCTGGTAGGCCTTCCCATTCTCCCATCCAGTGGGCTGTACTACATACGGGGTCTTTTCCCACTGATCATCCAGCTTGTGGGTCCTTCTTTTTCGCTTCAGTACTACATCCCCAGGCTGGAAAGGACCGGCAGGCGCCTTCTTGTTGAAGCACTGCTCCTGCTGTCCCCGACTCCGGCACAAGTTCTTTTCAACATATTCCTGGACCTGTCGGTACTGTGCTCTCCGCCGAGTGTCCCATCCGGCTGTCGAAGGGAGTGCTTCTGGGGCTTCCAACCCCATTTCTAAGTCCACTGGTAGCCTGCCGGGGCGAGCCCTCATCAGGTATGCTGGAGTGCATTTCGTAGAGCTGGAAGGGATGTTGTTATACATATCGACCAGGTCAGGTAGCTTCTCCGGCCACAGGTTCCGCTCTTCCAGCGGTAACATCTTGAGGAGGCCCAGGACCAAGTGGTTCATCTTTTCACACATGCCATTGGTTTGGGCATGGTAAGGCGTGGTCCAGATTTTCTTGCAGCCGTACAACTGGCAGAATTCTTGGAATACCTCCGCTTCAAATGCCGGACCCTGGTCGGTAAGCACCCTCTCGGGGTACCCATGCGGTCGACAGAAATAAGCCTGGAACGCTCTAGCGGCGGTACGGCCGGTTAGGTCCTTAATTGGGACAACCACCATGAACCTTGAATAGTGGTCTACAATGGTCAGAGCGTAGGTGTACCCACTTCGGCTGGGGTTGAGCTTCACATGGTCGAGGGCAACCAGCTCCAGCGGTTGATGCATAATGATCGGGTGTAGGGGTGCCTTCTGGCTGGCCTCGTCCTTCCTTCTCAATGCACAGGGGCCACATTCTCGGCACCAGGCCTCCACAGATTCCCGCATTCCACTCCAATAGAACCGCTCTCTCAACAACATCTCCAGCTTCTTCCACCCGAAGTGCCCAGCACCATCATGGTATGCTTGCAAGACGGTGGGCATGTTAGCCTGGGGAATCACTAGCTGGCGAACCTTCTCGTGGGTCTTCGGGTTAATCAGCTCACGATACAACTTCCCCTGGTGTAGGTACAGCCGGGTCCATTCTCGCCACAGACGTTGGGCTTCGGCAGGGGTGGCAGTGTCTATCCCAGCAGAACCCTGTTCCACCAGGGTCTTGACCAGGCGGACAGCAGGTGCCTGGTCCTGAGCTTCTTGCCACTCCTGACTGGGCAGCGGGTCTAGGTTCACCCGTTGTTGATGGACATGCACCTTCTCAGTTAGCGGCCGGTGAAACGCAGGCAACTCGATCTCTTCGAGGTTGTCATCCTCTGGCCCCTCTTCCGACAGGTGGGGCGTCCGGGAGAGTGCATCGGCATTCACGTTAGTACGGCCGGCCCGGTACTTGATGGTGAAATCGTAGTTGGCTAACCTGGCCACCCACCGCTGCTCCAATGTGCCCAGCTTGGCTGTATCTAGATGGGTCAGCGGGTTATTGTCCGTGTAAGCAGTGAACTTGGCTGCTGCCAGGTAATAATAAAGGAACGGCTCGGTGATAGCCCACACCAGTGCTAAGAGCTCAAGCTTGAAAGAGCTGTAGTTCTCAGGATTCCTCTCAGTCGGTCGGAGTTTTCGGCTAGCATAAGCAATCACCTTCTCCCTTCCGTCTTGGACCTGGGAGAGAACAGCCCCCAAGCCCACATTGCTGGCATCGGTGTAGAGGATGAATGGGCGGCTGTAGTCGGGGTACGCTAGGATTTCCTCTCCGGTCAGAGCCGCTCTCAGCCGGCGGAAGGATTCTTCATGCTTTTCTTCCCACACCAATGGGGCTCCTAGGGGTCTACCACCCTTGGTCTGTCCCACGAGGAGGTCTTGCATGGGGGCAGCCATCTTTGTGTACCCCTTAATGAAGCGATGGTAATATCCCACCAGGCCCAGGAACTGCCTCACCTCCCTCACTGTGGTCGGTCTCGGCCAGTCTTGGATGGCAGTGATCTTCTCGGGGTTGGGGGCGACGCCCTCCGCACCCACCACATTTCCAATGTACTGCACTCTGGGCTTCAGCAGATGACACTTTGAGGGTTTCAACTTCATCCCATACTTAGCAAGGGACGCGAACACCTCGGCTAGGTGCTCCAGGTGGGCTTCATACGTCTGTGAGTACACAATCACATCATCTAAGTACAGCAAGACGGTCTCGAAATTTAGGTGCCCCAGACAACATTTCATCAGCCGTTGGAAGGTTCCGGGGGCATTGCACAGCCTGAACGGCATACTGTTGAACTTACAGAGTCCCATAGGAGTGGCGAAGGCAGTCTTCTCTCGGTCCTCAGGTGCCACGGCCACCTGCCAGTACCCACTGTCGAGGTCAAGGGTAGAGAAGTAGGTAGCGGTTCTCAGCGCGGCCAGGGACTCTTCAATACGGGGCAGAGGGTAAGCATCCTTATGCGTTATCTGGTTAATCTTCCGGTAATCCACACACATCTGCATGGTGCCATCCTTCTTCTTTACCAGCACCAACGGGGGCGGCCCAGGGACTACAGCTGTCCCTAATAACCCCCGCCTCCTTCATGTTCCTCAACATGTCTTTGGCGCATTGGTAGTGTGCAGGGGGAATAGGCCTGCATCTCTCTTTAATAGGGGGGTGTTCACCGGTAGGGATGTGGTGTTGGACCCCTTTAATCTGCCCAAAATCTAGAGGATGTTTGCTAAAAAACTCGCTCATACTCCTGTACCACCCGGTATACCCCTTCCTTGTGATGTGTGGGGGTATCATCAGTGCCGACGTGTAGCTCTCGACGCCACTCGTCTAACTCCCCCAGGGATGAGTGAGGACTGGCAGTAGGCGGTGAGATCGGGGGAACGGCCTCATGAATGGTGTGGGGATCTTGAGCAACTTGGCAAGGGTAGCGTACCGGGGAAGCCTAACCTCTTCCTCCCCACAGTTCAACATCCTTACGGGCACTCACCCTTTCTTGACGTCTACCACCCCTCGGGCGGCCATTACTTTGGGCCAGTGTTCGGAGGGCATGGGCTCTATCATGGCGGGGTAGTCTCGCCCTTGGGGCCCTACCGCTGCCGTACACCAAATCATCATCTCACTCCTGGGAGGCACAATCAAAGGGGCCGCATCCATCACTCTCACTCCTCCAATCTCTCCTCCTGTCGAGTTCACATGCTGGCGATACATCAGGGCCCGGATCTCATGCTGCACAGCTCTCTGTCGGTTCCCCGCCGCTGTGGCGGCCAGCTGCTGCAGTAGGGTCAGCACCTCACTCATACAGTGCTCCATCACATTAGTCCCTAGCACTACTTTTGGGTTATGATCACTGGGTTCATTCATTATTACAATCAACCCCTGGTGTTGCAGTTCAGCTCGTCCCACAGTCATGGCCACTTGTTTGTACCCCACTTGGGTCAATGGGAGTCCATCAGCGGCAATCAGTGTCATGCTGCCATCTGGGGGGGCTAGTTCGTCCTTCCCCCAATACCGTTGATACAGTGTGTATGGTATTGTGGTTACCTGAGATCCAGTGTCCAGGAGAGCCATCAGCGGGATGCCGTCCACTGCCAGGGGGATGATGGGCCGGGCTCCGATGTACCGGTCTCGCCAGTCGGGGGGGCCACTGGGTTCTACTCCTGAGGATTGGCCCGTAGCCCCGGGGGTTGCTCGTTTAACAGACACCGTTGGGAGTAGTGGCCGGGCTTGCTGCACCTGTAACAAATCGGAGGTCCATACCGTGAGTCATTGGCCCTTCTCCGCTGCATCCAGGGGACGTCCTCGGGGCTGTCGGCAAGCTGCATCTTCCCCGAGGGCTGGGACCTGGTCGGAGGCTGGAGTGCGGCGAGGATCTTGGCGAGGTCCCCATCCATGTGGCAGACCTGGGCAGCCAGCTCCTCCATCATTCCACTTGGGGCTGCAGGTACCGGAGGCGTTGGGAGGGCAGGGGCCACCACGACGGGAGCCGTCTCAACTGGCCATGGGGCTGTCTCAGGGATTTACGATGCTGGGGGCTGCAGCGCTTTAATAGCCCGTTCCTTTAACACGGCAAAGTCCACATCAGGGTGTTCTAGGGCCCACAGCCGGAGTTGTTTGTGGTCCTCCGAGGACCTCATCCCCTGTACAAACTGCGCAACTAACATTTTGTTGCTGTCCGCATCATTAATGGTGTCTACCCGCTTTAGTGTGCGGAGGGCGGTTTGCAGATGCAAGGCGTAGTCCCGAATGCTATCCGCGGGCCGTTGCCGGCATTGATAAATCTGCATCCGCAGCTCGGCTTCGGTACGGGTCTCAAAGGCAGTCTGCAGCTTCTCAAAGATGGTGGCTACAGAGGACCGGTCCCCCTCGGCCCAGGTCTCCGCCTCCTGCTCAGCCATGCAAGTTAGCTGCCCCAGCACTACCGCTGCACGTTGCTTATCAGTCAGGGGGTTCAGTTCTAGTAGCGGGCTAAGCTTCTTCCGGAAGACCTGCAACGCGTCAGGTTTCCCATCGTACTGCGGCAGCCAGGTAGCTCTGGGCACGGAGAACGGCATCACCTGAGCGAGAGCTGGGGCCGCGGCGCCCCCCGCCAGTGCGGCTGGGACTTGAGCGGGCCCATTCCCATCCACGGGTGCCACTGCGGCTGCGACCACCGCTCCTCCAGCGGCTCTGTCGGGCGCAGACATCTTGTTTCCGTCCTCCTTAGTCTCTTTTTTTGGCTCCTCCTCTACAGGGGCGGGGTTTCGGCTTTCGCGCCTCCACTGTTTGAGGAGACGCTCGAGCGGGGACTTTTCGCGCCCAAAATGGCGGCTTCTCAAAATTTTCAGCCGGACACCTCCGGCGGTCACAAGGTGCACCTCTACCAGACCGCAGAGCGGTAAGATCCTGTTCGTGACGCCAAGTTGTCGCGGGCAGGGAGGGGACGCTGCGCTCACCACGCTCGGGTATGGCGCTGCTGCTGTTTCGCTTGCTGCTTGGTGGCTCGAGTGGTGGGCCGGGGACTCGAGCGGCGCTCCTCGCCCGTGAGTGAAAAGGGGAATGGTTTTGGGGATTTATTGTCCGAGACGCCACCCACGGTTGTGGTGAGGTTGTGACACCACTGCTCTGGACGGGAATCCCGGGAGCGATGACAGGGAGCAGCTTGGATGTTGTTTTTCCCCTCCGTGGGTAGGGGTGTTGGTTGTCCCGGGGCCTGGTGAGGGAGGAAAAGCAGGTGGGTTACGGGACCTGGTGAGGTGCAGGGTCGCGGGGGCAGCGCGGTGCCGCACGGCACGGTGGTACTCACTCAGCCAATGATGAATGCAAAGTCGGTAAAACAAACGGCTGGATGGACGTGTCCCACAGACTGCTGCGGTGGTTCTTCTCCCGGTAGGTTGGCGGTGACTGCCTTTCCCTGCACCTGTGTTATGTTCTTGGTTCTGGTGGCTTCCCACCGGTAACCCGCTCCCCAGCTTGGATGGATGCTGATTGAGCCCCCTTTGCCCGCAGGCTCTGGCCCTTGGAACTGTAGCGTTGGCAGTGACTGTATTTCCCTTCACGGTTTGAGCGGTTGCCTTCAATCGGGTGTTGACTGCTGGGAAACCCCGGAGGTTCCCTTCGCTAACGGATTTGACCGGTTTTACGGCGACTCCAAGCCTGGTCGGGGTCCGTAGGCCCTGCCAAATGGTGCTGGCTTCTCTTCGCTTCCCGATCCGGTACCGGCGGGCCACTGCCCGTCCCCGGTCCTTGCGGTTCACGTCAATCAGCCCCTCCTGCAGACGGTCACCACCGTCTGCCAACCTTGCTGTATGTGCCCGGGCCACGCACCCGGACACGGTCAGTCTGCTCCACTACCACTTCACTCTCCTCTCTCCAAACTTAACTCCTCTCCTTCTCTGAACTCTACTCCTCTCCACTACTCTGACTTCCTTTTTCCGCCTCCAGGACTGTGAACTCCTCGGTGGGTGGGGCCAACCGCCTGGCTCCACCCCCTGGTGTGGACATCAGCCCCTGGAGGGAGGCAACAAGGATTTTTGTCTGACTTCGATGTGCCTAGCCGGGGTGTGGGGTGTGTTGTTGCAGTACCTGTGACGTCCTGGCTTGTCCAGGGCGCCACACATACACATCACAGGAGACGCTGGGGCATATACAGTACAGACCAAAAGTTTGGACACACCTTCTCATTCAATGTGTTTTCTTTATTTTAATGACTCTGAAAATTGTAGATTCACATTGAAGGCATCAAAGCTATGAATTAACACATGTGGAATGAAATACTTAACAAAAAATTGTGAAACAACTGAAAATATGTCTTATATTCTAGGTTCTTCAAAGTAGAGTCATGAAAATAAAGAAAACTCGTTGAATGAGAAGGTGTGTCCAAACTTTTGGTCTGCACTGTACAACAAAGGAGACACTGGGGGTATACATCCTTGGAGAGGCTGGGGCCTATACAGCCTAGGAGAGGCTGGGGCCTATACAGCCTAGGAGAGGCTGGGCCATATACATCCTAGGAGAGGCTGGGCCATATACATCCTAGGAGATGCTGGGCCATATACATCCTAGGAGAGGCTGGGCCATATACATCCTAGGAGAGGCTGGGCCATATACATCCTACGAGAGGCTGGGCCATATATGTGCCGCCCCCGCGACAGCCGACTGGCTGCTCAGATCCGGATCCGCAGTGGCTCGAGGGGTCTCCGGACCCGAGGCGGGGTCGCGCGGCCTTTCGAAAAGAAAAAGGGGGGTAGAAAGGGTGGACTGGATAATGTTCGTAACGCCACCCACAGTTCGTGGTAAAAATTGGGATACCACCGCTGCTGCGTTCAGGGGAGAGGGGAGCGCCCTGGAGCGATGGAATGGCAGCTATTGATGTCAACCCCTCCGTGGGCAGGGGAAGGTGTCCCGGGGCCTGGTGCTGGCAGTCTGGGGACTCGTTGAGAGCAAAGGGGCACAACGTACTCACTCAGTCCAGAGATGCTGACACCAGGTAAACCAAAGTCTTGAACGCCCTGCAGCCTTAATCCAAACACGTTGGGTCCGTGCCCTTTTGGCGTTGCTGGTTGGTCTGAAGCCTTGTACCTTGGCACCGCGTTTACACTTGGTGGATACCTTTCGCCTAGAACTACTCGGGTCCCACTCACCTGCGTGGCTAGCAGAGTGAGCTTGCTCCCAGGGTTCACGCTTGGGATTTTCTGGACGGTTTTTGGGAAGTTCTATCCCTCTCTTTGCACTAGTACCCCGATTTTGGAGCGGGTGGAGAGCGGTTCGTGAAGATTCCATTCCCGTCGGGTGAATTACTGGGCTGCATGAAGCTACTTCCCAGCCTAGGGTCCATGTACCCCATCGTGCCCTGGCCCCTGCCCGGTTCTAGCACAAGGCCACGGTCTGCCCTCCATGGCAGTACCGTGCCCCCTGTCACTACCCCCTGTGACCGGGGTTCCAGCTCCTTCCAGGCCAACGTCTGGCACCTGGGACGTTTACAGGAGCCCAGCTCCGCAGCGTGACTTTTCCTGTCACTGCTCACTGGCACTTCTCTCTCCTCTCCTGACACATCTGGCCAGCCTTCTACCATCCCTCCATCTGGGTGGTCCTATTCCCCTCATGCTGCCCAATGGGTGTCTGGTGGGTGTGGTGCAGAGTGTTCCTCAGGATTTGTGTATACCTGTTCTTACCAACACCAAAGGGACAGGACCCGTAAGCGAGGATTGGGTACCATGCAGAAGGACAGATTGCATGGCACCTTTTTGATGACCCGATAGGCCAGGGCGTCACATATACATCCTAGGAGAGGCTGGGCCATATTCATCCTAGGAGAGGCTGGGGTGTATACATCCCAGGAGAAAACATGAGAGTCCAGTATGGTGCTCAACATTTTTTTTTTATTTTTTGTGTGTTCATATGCTGTCCAACGTTTCAACCCTGTGGGGGTTATCTTCAAGGACTAGTTTTTATATAAAAAGAGAAAAATAAAAAACAACAAAAAGTACAATGTCAGTTTCAATGTAATATACATGAATGGTTACAGGAAAGGAAACCTATATTATGATCATAAAAATCCTGTTAACAGGATAATATCAACATGTATAATAAGCTTTCCATTGGAATATAAGTAAAAATCTCCCATATATATGGTGTCCAGTATGATACAAAACATGTTAGACAATAGAGCAGAAGATTACGACGTACCTATGTATAGCAAGAATGACTTTCAAATTAGCACTCAAAGCGGATCAGGTAAGTACAATAATTCTAGCGTCCACATATCACTATAATGATGAGATATAAAGTAATATCAATATATGTCAGTATGTTGGAGAAAAAAATATATGGAGAAAGAGGAAAAGTGGGTTTTTTTTGGCATACCTGTAGCGGTATTTGATCTAATGTCAAATGTTCGATATCTCACCTTATCTATTGTGAAATGTGGTGGAGATGAGGTCCAAGACAGTCTATGGAGTGAATGGTACAATCATCAATACATGAAAAGATGCTATATGACTAGCCAAGTGTGAAAACCTCAAGGGGGCGTACCTTAAATGGCAAAATTGGAAGGACTACAAGGTCTAGATGAATAACATGTGAAGCTACCTGTATAGGTCCGTGTTTAATTATGCTGAAAGCAAGAACAAAAGAAAAGGTGTGATGTTATGTTAGAGATTCCATATGTGAAAGAGGAATAATATGTCAATTGTAGTCAATGCAGTGGGAAAAAAAAGGGAGCTGTGCAAAAATGGCTTGCTGCCCTGCATTGATCATGATTGGCACAAACAAAGATGTCATAATGAGACAAAGGGGTACATACAGAATCATAATTACCATGCAAATGAGATTCAAGCCAGCCAAAAGGAGAATCCACAAGAATGATATGGTACTGGCTGATAACAGAGACAAAAGCAGATACAGCTTATGCATGAGTGGAGATGAAAATATAGGAAGCATTAAACACAAAGGGTACAAAAAGTATACTTTGTCGGGATAGGCACATGCCTCCCTAGTGGGCATAGCATGAACGTTAATTGCCATGTAAATGAGACTCAAATCAGCCTTGAGGTGAATCCACAAAGGGTATATGGTGCTGGCTGATAACAGAGACAAAAGCAGATACAGCTATATATGGGTGAAGATGAAAAATGTAGGAAGCATTAAAGGGGTGGTTCACCCATTTTTTTATTTTCTCTATGAGTTGTACTTACCATTATAGGTCTTTTCTTCATTGGCTTCTATTTGCAGTTCTGGCACTGAGAGGCACTATCCTGCACGCTCAGTGCCTGTCACATGACCCCCTGGAGCTGTGGCCGCTAGTATCCTCTTACGTCCCGTCAATTCCGGGCTCTCAAACTAGACGGGTACGTCAGAGGATGCTGGCGCCACTCAAAGTGATTGACTGGGCTGTGGGCGGTGACTACCGCACGTCACAGCCCAGCATCGAGGGGAGGATCCGGAGGATGGGACAGTGTGGAGCGGTGGCGTCCGGCAGATGGTGAGGCACGGGGCGCCTGTATGGAGTACAGGGGGGGGTTCGTCAGCTGAAATCCCCCTGTCACGTAAGTATCTGATCTCATTATCCACCCGCCCGCTCTGCTGCGATGTCAGGAGATGAGGCGGTGTGATCATGTGCGCTCCTCCCACCAGCACTACAGGACGCAGGAAGACACTGACAAGCTGGTCCCATGCAGCACTGCATGTGTCAGAGCAGAGCATGTCACCGTTCTGCTCTGTCACCTGTCCTGCTGCATGTCACCGCTCTGCTCTGTCACCTGTCCTGCTGCATGGGACCAACTGTCTCCACTCTGTCACCTGCACCACAAGTCACAGAGTGGAGCAAGTTGGTGACAGAGCACCTTCCCCCCCTCTGTCTTCTCTGCCCCCACTATCTTCTCCCACCCCTCTTTTCTCCCCCTCCCTTCTTCTCCCTCTTCTCTGCCCCCCTCTTATCCCTCCCTCCTCGCCCCCCTCTTTACCCTCTCGCTCTCTTTACCCTCTCGCTCTCTTTACCCTCTCGCTCTCTTTACCCTCTCGCTCTCTTTACCCTCTCGCTCTCTTTACCCTCTCGCTCTCTTTACCCTCTCGCTCTCTTTACCCTCTCGCTCTCTTTACCCTCTCGCTCTCTTTACCCTCTCGCTCTCCTTACCCTCTCGCTCTCTTTACCCTCTTGCTCTCTCTCTTTTCCCTCGCTCTCTCCTGGCATGTTCAGTACAGAAATCTCTCGATCGTGGAGGGGTGAGAGGGAGTAATAAACAGGGAGTCCCTACTGTGTATGTGTATTTATTTCTAATAAAGTATTTTTCTCTGTGTGATGTCTTTTTTTTAACCCTTTATTGGAGATTCTTAATGGCCGGGTCAAACTTGGCCTGACATTAAGAATCTCTGGCTTTATACCAGCTGGTAAAACATAGCTGGCATTAACCCCTTATTACCCAGTGTGCCACCTGCCACCAGGGCCACTGGTAGAGTTGGATACAGCGCCAGAAGATGGCTCTTCTATGAAAGCGCCATTTTCTGGGGCGGCTGTGGACTGCAATTCGCAGCAGAGGCGCCCAGAAACCTCGGGCTAACCTGTTCTGCAGATTCCAATCCCCAGCTGCCTAGTTGTACCTGGCTGGACACAAAAATATGGCGAAGCCCACATCATTTGTTTTTTAATTATTTCATGAAATAAGTGAAATAATTAAAAAATACGGCTTCCCTATATTTTTAGTTCCCAGCCGGGTACAAATAGGCAGCTGGGGGTTGGGGGCAGTGTTATGATCCGGAACCATGGAAGACCACCACAAATCATTGGCAAAAGGTGACAAGAGCATTGGCAACTAATCTGGCCGCCATCCCCTTACTAACCATCACAACTAGAAGTAGCCGAGGGGTGAACTAACATCCTGTGCACCGCGAACCCAGCCGGAGAACTAACTATCCTAAAGGTAGGAAAGATGACTAACTCTCTGCCTCAGAAAATAGACAAGAATAGCAAGCCCTCCACATTCAAAGACTACGGTGATATAGGAAAAACACAATACACAGGTAGATGACAGGATTAGCAAAAGGTGAGGCCCCCGCTGACTAAAATAGGAAAGGACAGGAAAAGGACTGATGGTGGCCAGAGAAAAACCCTGCAAAATACCAACTTCCTGATAGTACAAAAAGGCCCTCAGATCGCTCGATCTGAACTCCGTCCTATACCAGGTGCCCTTCTCATACCAATGAACAGAAAACAAGAATTATAACAAATTCAACAAGCCACAAACACATGGACCCAAAGGAGCTATACTCCACACAGAACTGCAGGGAGTTCCTCAACAATCCACTGAGTGGGAAAATCCCTGGAAGGAAATAAACTGAAACCAACCACAACAAATGACAAACCCAGATAAGCAAAAGAACCAGACAATAAATAAAGAGCAAGCACTTATCTGGGGTAGATGTGGTGTAAAGAAGGATTAAGCAGGCTGGAGATACAAAGAACAACTGACATCCGGCAACAGCCTGCAATCAGACCAGGACTTAAATAAGCAGAGAGTTAGCAAAGGAAAACACCCACTGCACAACACACCTGGTCCAAGTCCAAACCATTCCTGGCCACCAGAGGGAGCCTCCCAGCAGCCAAAACATAACTAACATTCACAACAGGGCAGCCCGAACCTGCCTGCTGTACCTGGCTAGCGTACAAAAAATATGGCGAAGCCCACGTAATTTTTTTAAAACAGTTTTTAGGCAAAAACCATATATATATTATATATATATATATATATATAGATATATATATATATATATATATATATATCTATATATAAGGCTTCCCTGGATTTTCCATTGCCATTGAAGGTAACACCAAGCAGCGGGGGTTAGCAGCCAGTAGCTGCTTGGGTTACCCTCAGCAATAGAAAATGCAGCGGGAGCCCACACTTTTTTTTACCCCTAACCCTAGGGTTAGGGTTATGTGATTTTTTTAATTTTTTTTTTATTTTTAATGAATTTAAAAAAAAAAAAAAAAAAAAATATGGGCTTCGCCAATCGAGCACCAGAGAATTTTACTGCTCATTCATCCCTACTCCTGACCACAGCGCCAGCAGAACAAGTAATCAGATGACTCCAGTGTCGGCCGATTACTTGTGCTGTGTCCCCCTGCATCCATCGCAGCGTGTGCGGGCTGTGAGGTCACCTGAGTTCAGTCCAGCACTGGAGTCAGCTGATCTAACTCAGCTGAACTCCAGCCCGCACACGCTGCGATGGATGAGGGGGACACAGAACAGGTAAGGTCTAAGCCACACGGCGAGAAAAACCGTGCAAGTGGAGTGCGATAAAACATTGCATTCCATTCGGACCAATATTAGCCTGTGTGTCAGCGCACATGAGCAATTATTTTCCCAGTCCTAATTGGACCGAGAAAACAATCGCAGCATGCTGCAATTGTAATGCAAGACTCTTCCTCTTTTACCCATTGAAGTGTATGGGGTGAGAGAAAAATCGCACTGCACTTGCGGTACATCGGTGTACCGCAAGTGCAGAGTGAGATTCGCAATAGCCGACTATGGACGAGCGAGGGAGAGAAATCCCTCCCACCCCTCCTCAGTGCTGGCCCGACCCTCCTGAGTGCCGGACCGCCCCCCGCAGCTGAGGTCTGCTCGCACAGTCGGACCTCAGTCGCAGGGACACACGCATGACACTCGGCTCTGCTGTACTGAGCGTGAGCCGAGAGTAATGCGAGGGGATCGCAGTAATCCCCGTGTGGCCCCAGCCTAAACTGGCTGACACTTGAGTCAGCTGATCTGAACTCAGCTGAACTCCTGTACACACAGCCCGCACACGGTCACATGTGATCGGCAGCAGGCAGTGACTGCTGTTAAGGCTACATTCACATGACCGTTCCGTTTTTGTGGGCCGCAAAAAACGGTCCTTTTTTTTCACGGATGCATCCGTGTCACATCCGTGTGCCTTCCTTTTTTTGGCGTACTGCAAAAAAACGGAAGCAGCAAGAAAGATAAATAGATGAGTAGATATAGAGATGGATATATAGATATAGAGAGAGCAATAGAGGGATGAATGAATGAATGAATGGAGGGATAGATAGATGAGAAAGACATATATAATGTCCCACCTCCCTGCATATTCTAAGCTGGCACCCTTTTGTGGCTTTCATGTGACACTAAGGTGCTTAGCCTTGTATTTAGTCAAAAAATAAATAAATAATAAAAAAAATGACATGCGGTCCCCCTATCTTTTGTAGCCAGCTAGGGTAAAGCAAACGGCTGCAGCCTGCAAACCACAGCTGGCAACTTCACCTTGGCTGGTAATCCAAAACAGAGGGCACCCCATGCTATTATTTTAAATTAAATAAATAATTTAAAACAAAAAACACGGAGTCCCCACCCCCAAATTGGATCACCAGCCAAGGTAAAGCTGGCAGCTGTGGTCTGGTATTCTTAGACTAGGGAGCTCCACCGTTATTGGACAGTCCCCAGCCTAAAAATAGCAGGCTGCAGCCGCCCCAGAAGTGGCGCATCCATTAGATGCGCCAATCCTGGTGCTTCGCCCCAGCTCATCCCGTTGCCCTGGTGCGGTGGCAAACGGGGTAATATATGGGGTTGATACCAGATGTGTAATATCACCTGGCATCAAGCCCTGGGGTTAGTGATGTCAGGCGTGTATCAGATACCCGACATCACCAACCCAGTCAGTAATAAAAAAAAAATAGACAACAAACACATTTTTATTTGAAAAAACACTCCCCAACACATTCCCTCTTTAATCAATTTATTAAAAAGAAAAACAAATCCAGGTCTGGTGTAATCCAAGGGGGTCCCATGACGATCCATACCATAGTCTATGTCCCAGTCAATGAAGAGAATGTTCCCCATTGGCTGGAAGAGCCGTGCAGTGACCTGAGCTAACATCAATAGGTCAGCCCAGGTCACTGCTGGGCACGACGAGTGCTGCTGTCAGGAGGTTAGCGAGGTACATTACCTGTGATGATCGCTGAACTCCTGACAGCAGCGCTGTCACTGAGTTCAATGACCCCCGCCTTCACAAACCAAGTATCGTGAGCGACCCGTGATGTCACCACTAGTCACAGTCTCGGGTCGACAGCGAGAGGTGATGTAACAAGCGGCGGGCATAGAAGGCAGTGATGACCGCTGACGTCAGGAGTGCAGGACTTCATCACCGCAGGTAATGAACTTACTAACCTCCTGACGGTAGCGCTTGTCATACCCGCGGCTGCTGACACTGCAGTGCGGGCAGCTGCTGACAGTGCTGTGCGGGCAGCCACGGGGCTGGAGCGGGACATAGACTGCACGGGCACCCAACGGAAGTCACATGGAAGTGCTTCCGTGTTGCTTCCAGGAATTTTGCGGACCCATTGACTTGTATTGAGTCACGGTTCGTTATTACGGAACAGAATAGGACATGTTCCATAATAACGGAGCGGACATACGGCATCCGATGTGGGTTTCTTTTTGTAGTATCGGATGCACATAGAGGGGCTACCGTGTGCCATCCGTTCCTACACAAAAGACATTGAAAAGATGGTCCTGTCCGTGGGTCCGCAAAAAAAAACAGGAACTGACCAGGACAAATGGAACCGTCATGTGAATGAGCCCACCTGCAGCTATTGCAGCGTGTACGGGCTGTGAGATCAGGAGTCAGCTGACTCCAGTGGCGGCCGATAAATTCTGTGTCCCGCTGCAGAAGGATCCGGTAAAATAACGGTTGCATGCGCTGCACATTTAATCCACAGGATCCAGTCAGATGCGGTTTGCGGTTGTTTGCCTACAGGCAAAAAAACACTGATGTGAAAGTAGCCTGCAAAATGTATGCCACACGAATGATACGGACGACACACACAGAGACTATGCAAGAGGGAAAAAGCAATCTCACGACCCTTCATTTTTTTTCCCCAATTATTTTTTTCACATGTTGCGCCGGCTAATAATCATAATTTCTGTACACACACACACACACACACTGTATATACACACAACACACACCCACACAAACCACACACTGTATATACACACACAACACACCACACATACAGGCACACACACACACACACAAACTATGGACTATATGAGAACAAGCTGAAGGTAGACGCTTTCTTCCCCTGGTTGTGCAGAGCTGCTGCTGTCTCTGTGTGGTTGCTCTCCAGTGCATCCACAGGGAAGAGGCAGGGATCAGACTTTGGGTGGAGAGCAGAGAGGGTGTGTTAGACACAGTGGGTGTGTTAGATAATTTAAGCACATCCCTAGAGCCACAAAGAATTATGGGAGTTGTAGGAACTGAACCCAGGACGTCAGAAGAGAGATTAACCCCATCAGAGCTGGAGCCAGCAATGAGGATGTGCTGTTAGTGCACAATAAATGGTAATATAGCTGAAAAAACATGATAGATGTGTGGAGAGGCACATATTAGCAAGATTTATCAGAAAAAAAAAAATCAGTTTTGGTAACTGGACAACTTCTTTAAACACCAAGAGTACAAAAAGTAGTACAATTTGTCAGGAAAAGCACATACCTCCCTATTAGGCATTACATGAAAATTCACTATATGTGGAGCTGGCCAAAGGCTCTGGTGAGATAAAGGTATAGAAGGAGTTAGTTATACCTGGGTGTAATCCCAAAGTGTAAGAGGCCTGAGTACATACCTATGCAGATGGAGGATTTGTGGAGGAGCGTCAAGAGACGTGTCTATGGGTGGCCGTGGGATTTTTATGTTGTGGTGATGGGGGAGCGTCCACTTCCTGTTAGGAGTGGAATCCATCTGTGACCCGCATGTGAGCGCATGCGTGTAGGACGCAATGCCCCGTGCATGCGCGGTATGACGGGACGCCGCAATGTCAGTGCGCCGCCCCGTGCATACGCGGAAGGCCGAGCGTCCCACGCATGCGTGGTGCGATCTGGTTCTATGGCCTGGCCATCTTCACCCATATATAAGCTGTATCTGCTTTTGTCTCTGTTATCAGCCAGCACCACAACCTTTGTGGACACACCTCAAGGCTGATTTGAGTCTCATTTACATGGCAATTAACTGTCATGCTCACAATATAAAAAGCTCATGGCCACTCATAGACATGTCTCCTGACGCTCCTCCACAGGTCCTCCATCTACATAGGTATGTACTTAGGTCTTTTACACTTTGGGATTACACCCAGGTATAATTAGCTCCTTCTATACCTTTATCTCACCAGAGCCTTTGGCCAGCTCCACATATAGTGAATTTTCATGTAATGCCTAATAGGGAGGTATGTGCTTTTCCTGACAAATTATACTACTTTTTGTACTCTTGGTGTTTAATGCTTCCTATATTTTTCATCTTCACCCATATATAGCTGTATCTGCTTTTGTCTCTGATATCAGCCAGCACCATATATCCTTTGTGGATTCACCTCAAGGCTGATTTGAATCTCATTTACATGGCAATTAACTTTCATGCTATGCCCACTATGGAGGTATGTGCCTATCCCGACAAAGTATACTTTTTGTACCCTTTGTGTTGTTTAATGCTTCCTATATTTTCATCTCCACTCATACATAACGAAGACAAAACCAGATACAGCTTATCAGCCAGTACCATATGATTCTTGTGGATTCTCCTTTTGGCTGGCTTGAATCTCATTTGCATGGTAATTATGATTCTGTATGTACCCCTTTGTCTCATTATGACATCTTTGTTTGTGCCAATCATGATCAATGCAGGGCAGCAAGCCACTTTTGCACAGCTCCCTTTTTTTTTTTTTTTTCCCCCACTGCATTGACTACAACTGACATATTATTCCTCTTTCACATATGGAATCTCTAACATAACATCACACCTCTTCTTTTGTTTTTTGCTTTCAGCATAATTGAACACGGACCTATACAGATAATGTTGAGGTGAACTCTTAACCAGAGATCACTAGTTGCCTACTGCGTGGCCGAATTGGTATGAACCAAGTGCATGCGTAAAAGAATTCACACCAGACACAGTCGGATATGAAATCTCTTTTTGGTCACAGTTAAGATGGCACCGAACAGACAGAGGAGAAGCATGCGTCCTCTTGATATAGGCTAGGAGCGTACACAAGTTCAGATATGCACATGTAGTGGGACAGTTCATGAGCTAGCCAATGGGGAGATCCGTGTTGCTGTTGATGGGCGGGTCAGACGTCAGTGGATGAAACCATGGTGATGGGAGGGACGTCATCTGGTGGATCCATGCTGATGGTTTGGTCTGTGATGTCGTCTGATCTGTGGGTTGGTCTTCTAGCTTGACCAGGGGTCTTCCCTTATATGGTATCTTCTTTCATCTGGACATTCCTTGCATTCCAAGCAAGGTTTGGAGAACAGGAAATGGCAGCCATCTTTATATCTGTGTCATGATATGATCTGAAACCTGAATTATGTAAGGCAAATCGACATATTTCCCACAATCCCTTGTCAAGAAGTTAATTAAGTATTTCATCTTATGGCTCTCCTCAACAGTCCCCCTCTAAATACTTTATTAACCTTCTGACCCTACCGTGGTCCTCTAACACATCAGCTCTAATGCTTTAACTGCAACCTTTTTTCATTTTTCTATCCGCTATACAAGCAATGCTAAGCCTTTGCCCCCGCTGATACAGACTGCTGATCAGAGAGTTGATCACATCCCGCACACACAGTTCACAGAGGCACAGGTAATGTCCCAGTCCTTAGAACAGACTATTTAATGCTGAAGAGCTCACCCAGATTTTGAGATTAATCGATTAGAAAGAGTAAGGCAATTGTAAGAATAAGCTTCTTACCATTATGCTGCAGCTTTTAGCGTTACTGTTTCTGAAAGACTGATACCCAGTCAACATCCGAGTGCTGTCTGCGTCTTCTAGACTTTTCTACCTGAATACACCTGATTGTATCACAACTCTAATGGATCTTTTTTTTTGTCTTGGGTTCATAATCTACCATCAGGAGGTCTTTAACAAGATTTCCCTTACCCATGGATCCGATTACCTTCAGTAAGACAGAGTATCACTTTTACGGCTTCAAATACCAACAAATAAGACAATACCAGTTACTTACAAGTGTATGTTATCCTTAAAAAGTCACTTAAACCCATAAAATAATTGATTGGTTCAGGTCAGATAATGTTTTTCCCCACTATGAGCCCTTATTTGTGTAATGTTCCTCTACCCATTGTTCCCTTATCATGGTTATTTCCCATGTTTCATCCCCACTCTAGAAATTTTCCAGAAGGTTCTATATGAGATAATCCAGCACTATGTGTGTTGTGACCCTCATTCTGCCGGTACGATGGGCTCTTTACAGCGGTTGTTGTCTCCAGATGGGTTTTCCCTCAAGCTTCATGGAAGTTGCTGTGGTCGGGAAAAGCTGGATCGGCCCATCTGATTCTGTGACTCATGGCTCTGTGTGGTTGCTCTCAGTGCATCCACAGGGAAGAGGCAGGGATCAGACTTTGGGTGAAGAGCAGAGTGGGTGTGTTAGACACAGTGGGTGTGTTAGATAATTTAGGCACAGCCCTAGAGCCACAAAGAATTATGGGAGTTGTAGGAACTGAACCCAGGAAGTCAGAAGAGAGATTAACCCCATCAGAGCTGGAGCCAGCAATGAGGATGTGCTGCTAGTGCACAATAAAAGGTAATATAGCTGAAAAAACATGATAGATGTGTGGAGAGGCACATATTAGCAAGATTTATCAGAAAAAAAAAAAATCAGTTTTGGTAACTGGACAACTTCTTTAAACACCAAGAGTACAAAAAGTAGTACAATTTGTCAGGAGAAGCACATACCTCCCCATTAGGCATTACATGAAAATTCACTATATGTGGAGCTGGCCAAAGGCTCTGGTGAGATAAAGGTATAGGAGTTAGTTATACCTGGGTGTCATGGGTGGCCGTGGGCTTTTTATGTTGTGGTGATGGGGGAGCGTCCACTTCCTGTTAGGAGTGGAATCCATCTGTGACCCGCATGTGAGCGCATGCGTGTAGGACGCAATGCCCCGTGCATGCGCGGTATGACGGGACGCCGCAATGTCAGCGCGCCGCCCCGTGCATACGCGGAAGGCCGAGCGTCCCACGCATGCGTGGTGCGATCTGGTTCTATGGCCTGGCCATCTTCACCCATATATAAGCTGTATCTGCTTTTGTCTCTGTTATCAGCCAGCACCACAACCTTTGTGGACACATCTCAAGGCTGATTTGAGTCTCATTTGCATGGCAATTAACTGTCATGCTCACAATATAAAAAGCCCATGGACACGTCTCCTGACGCTCCTCCACAGGTCCTCCATCTACATAGGTATGTACTTAGGTCTTTTACACTTTGGGATTACACCCAGGTATAACTAACTCCTTCTATACCTTTATCTCAGCGGAGCCTTTGTCCAGCTCCACATATAGTGAATTTTCATGTAATGCCTAATAGGGAGGTATGTGCTTTTCCTGACAAATTATACTACTTTTTGTACTCTTGGTGTTTAATGCTTCCTATATTTTTCATCTTCACCCATATATAGCTGTATCTGCTTTTGTCTCTGATATCAGCCAACACCATATATTCTTTGTGGATTCACCTCAAGGCTGATTTGAATCTCATTTACATGGCAATTAACTTTCATGCTATGCCCACTAGGGAGGTATGTGCCTATCCCGACAAAGTATACTTTTTGTACCCTTTGTGTTGTTTAATGCTTCCTATATTTTCATCTCCACTCATACATAAGCTGTATCTGGTTTTGTCTTGGTTATCAGCCAGTACCATATGATTCTTGTGGATTCTCCTTTTGGCTGGCTTGAATCTCATTTGCATGGTAATTATGATTCTGTATGTACCCCTTTGTCTCATTATGACATCTTTGTTTGTGCCAATCATGATCAATGCAGGGCAGCAAGCCACTTTTGCACAGCTCCCTTTTTTTTTTCTCCCCCACTGCATTGACTACAATTGACATATTATTCCTCTTTCACATATGGAATCTCTAACATAATATCACACCTCTTCTTTTGTTTTTTGCTTTCAGCATAATTGAACACGAACCTATACAGATAATGTTGAGGTGAACTCTTAACCAGAGATCACTAGTTTATGACTAAAGTTGATTCAGTCCAAAAAGTCTAATGTAATAATCAATAATACAAACAAGTGTTTGAAAAAATACAAAAGTATTTATTAATCATTGTGACACATAAAGGACATACACAGAAGGATGGTGGGTTAAAATCAAGACAGCAAAACAGAGGGCGGTGTTGCAAAGGGTGGGACCCTGTAAAAGGATATAATCCCATACAATTAAGACTATGGTAAGAAAGAAGCTCAAACTTGCAGGAAGGTAAAAAACATGTATGACAGGGATCAAGGGTATAGGGAACCATATGTATAAACCCATATAGGGAATTGGGAAATCAAATAAATGGCAATGAAATAGTGGCACAAGAAATCTTATGTGGCCAGGTACAAGTGTCAGAGGAAGACTAAATCAGGGATTGATTAAAGCTGATGTGGTTTTAGATATAGTTAATTGCAACCAGATATATACATAAAGATTAGCAGTGCATGCATATAGTAGATCATAAACAGTTATAAATGGGAGCAATCACCTATTGTGAACCAAAAATATATTCCATCAATCAGAAATGCATACTTGCTGTCAAATGATACATGCAAAGAAAGACTGAATAGTCCACCAGCCAAAATAACATTGCCATTACTTGTGTGCCACATTCAAATAGATGAGGATCCAGTCATTGCTGCAGGGAGCACAAAGCTTGGGTCATACCCACCAAGGTAAGAAGGTCCCACCGGAGTACACCGCCCACACCTGACGCGTGTTTCGCAACGGCTTTTCTACCTGAATACACCTGATTGTATCACAACTCTAATGGATCTTTTTTTTGTCTTGGGTTCCATCAGGAGGTCTTTAACAAGATTTCCCTTACCCATGGATCCGATTACCTTCAGTAACACAGAGTAGCACTTTCACGGCTTCAAATACCAACAAATAAGACAATACCAGTTACCTACAAGTGTATGTTATCCTTAAAAAGTCACTTAAACCCATAAAATAATTGATTGGTTCAGGTCAGATAATGTTTTTCCCCACTATGAGCCCTTATTTGTGTAATGTTCCTCTATCCATTTTTCCCTTATCATGGTTATTTCCCATGTTTCATCCCCACTCTAGAAATTTTCCAGAAGGTTCTATGTGAGATAATCCAGCACTGTGTGTGTTGTGACCCTCATTCTGCCGGTACGATGGGCTCTTTACAGCGGTTGTTGTCTCCAGATGGGTTTTCCCTCAAGCTTCATGGAAGTTGCTGTGGTGGGGAAAAGCTGGATCGGCCCATCTGATTCTGTGACTCATGGCTCTTTCTAACTTGTCTTTTTAGGATCACCCAGTCTCTGGGCTGGAGACCACGTGCTCCTAACACTGATTTAGGATCTGGAATTGGAGGATACACATGTTTAACACACTATATAGGCAGTTGTATGAGCTTCGTACATCACTGGTCAGGATATCACACTGTATCTAAGAAATATAATCACATTCTAGGTGCTAAACCGAAAATATCTTATATAAAGATCTAATTATTAAGGAAAAGGAAAATGAACATTTGTTACATGATTTGCCAGCGTCCACCATTATCTTGTGGATTGTTACATGTTTATGTTATAATCATTAAAATTCCAAACATACATACACCCATGTGAGTAACTATAAACACAATTAGATATTCCAATAAAGGAGGGGGCAGGGATTGGGGCAATAGCCCTAAACTCTCCCTACCTCGCAGCAGAGGTCGGCACCCTATAAGGCGAATTGGTGCCCCCGCTCACCGACGGCTCACCCTCCCTATCCCTACACTGCTAAGCTAATACGTGCTGCTAATGTCAGTGAGGAAATATAGAAACCGTGAGATACTGGGGAAAAAGAGGCGTCAATATGCAATTATATATATCCAATTAATTCCCAAAGATTAAATATTCAAACTCTATATTTTACATAGCTGTTTGGTAGCTTAAATCAATATGATCTAGCAAATTCAAGGACCAAACCCTAAAATAAATTAAATATCTCACATGTATAACATGTAGCCACTGTATCAATATAATAATAATAATAAGGCCAGGTAAAGTCATGAGGAGATCTTGTCCAATCACAGACTCTCCACTGTACAATTCACACTCGGACTGATAAAATAAACGCATATTTGTCAGACACTTAGCATGAAAGCCCAATGCGTTTCTCCTCTCTTTACAGTGGCAGACAGGGGTTCATCAGGGGCATCCCCAGGTACTGTAAGATCTCTACAATGATCTCTGCTATAGAATATCTACTTTTACCACTTTTTAGGAACTCCATCTTTACATACCACCAGCATCATGAGTTTTTCAGCAGTAATGTTTTCCATACTGGATATATTTCAGAGCAGGCTTGAAAAGAAATTCACACAACACGCACAAAACTCACATAAACCTACTCATGGTAGATGTATATGACTAATCTGCAATCACCGGAGCAGTAGAGTGAATGAGGGGGTGTTTCTACGAGGTCTTTACAGTTTTTTCTACCTTAATAGACACATCTTACAAGACTGGAGGTGTCTGGCCACCTGGGTACTGAAGCAGTGCTGTCATGTGCTCATTGGTTACCTAGGCCATTATTGAGTAGAGCGCTCATGGTAGAGAAAGCTTACCGTCCTTTATCCACAGACCTTCCTCGGTCACTGGCTCCCTGCGTCTCACACTCCGTTCCTTGCTGAATCGCTTGTTCCTGTAAGGATTTAAGAACACAAGGAGTGACAGATGTCACGAACGACGTGACAGGAGCCACCGAGGTACTGGTACTGGCCTGCATTGGTAAAGGACTCTCAACTCTAGGCCCATTCACTGCTTCTTTGTTGTCTGCTCCATCAGTCACTGGCTCCTTTGATAACAGGAGAGCGCCTCTACCTGGGCTCATACACACGCTCTACGGTCTTTATAGATTTATCACGTCACACTCCACATTTGATTATCTTACCCCCCTCCGCTCTACAAACCACAGTAATCGCAAATCTTCATCTCGTTCTCCTATTCCGATGGGAGAGGAGCGAGTGGTTCGATTTTTATTACCTCATGTTGTGTAACCTCAGCATAGCCAGTGCAGAATCAACCAGCATCTTGGTATCTGGATCCATCTACGGAAAAACTCAAATTCTGCATTAGCAATGGGCTCATCTGAGACATGTTCAAAACCTGACAATTCTTGTTACATCAGAGCAATCATGAGATATATGTATGTCTGCTGTATCCTCCTTACAGATAAAAATATAAAGACAACTTAATAGAAAAACTCAATTTGATGAACAAATTAAAATATGGATATAGAGGCGTTCATATTTGCAAAATTGAGGACATCATCAGCAAATTTTCAGCATCTCTGTGATAATTCTGTCCATGAATACTATTACTATTTTATAAAATGCTGGTTTACCATAGAAATCCATCTGATTAAACAGCTTCCTATACTCTTGTATCTACTAATAAATCTAAACATTTACACAATTAAGTTTTATTCCTTTAGGATAAAATTAGTAAAATAAATTATACCTTTTTCCAGTATAATTTGCAATGAATTAAATGCAGAAAGCTTTTTTTTTTTGTTTTCCTTTTGCTTGGGCTGCTCTTTAAGGTGTAAACTTAAATAGATAGAACTAACCCCCTCCTGTAACCTGATACTCTAGTGGAAAAACCTTTTTTCGTATTTTCGTCCTCCCCCTGTAGCCACAAACACACAAACAGGTTTGTTTTTTTTGTTTTGTTTTTTTTTTGCAAGACAACTCAACATTGCGACCTCTCTTCGCATGGATATATTTATCTTTTTATATATTTATTTATTTTTAAACCTACCACTCTCAGGATTTATTCTATCAGATCCATAACTGGAATATTTATTATCTACTTATTTATCATGACCTATACTGCAAAGGTACGTTATTTATGAATTTTTACCTTACATCTGCTCAAACTCTTTCTCCCCTCTTTTCTATACTCTGCACTTATACATATATATTTATACACACACACACACACACACACACACATATCCACAATCTAAGTCTAATTATAGATAAAAACACTTATTTTTCTGTCTAAGTATATAGTAGTCCACCCAGTCTTTGTTCAAATATTTACAGAGCGCATGATCTTCACACATCCCCCGACTCACTTCCTTTTATTTGTTTAAACCATGCATGCCTTGCCACCATGTGCTTCATCCACCATTTTAAAATCTGACCTAAAATGTCTGCCTCCATGACTATCATATGGTTTATCACAGGATTTCAGCCTAGAGTCCCCACATCCCAACAAAGTCCACTCTCATCTGGCTTTTTTCCGGCACAACTAGACACCGCTTCATCAATTTCTCCATCTTTCTCTCAAGATAAACAACACCAACCAAACCAACGAACAAAGACAGGAGGAGATGACTCACAACTTGAACACTAAGTAAAGTTTTGTTAAGTCTGCAGCAGGCGCCTCATCACGGTGTCCCTGCCCAGTTTCTACATGGTCCGTAATTCATAAAGACACCAATGGTGTCACCCCTGGCTACAAGGTGCCCGTACCAGCCGATTCACGTCCAGCGCTCTTTCTAGACCCAAAGACACCTCATACCAATTATATCACCCAAGCTTGCGCTAAGCCCCAATGGTATCCGTACCAGCCATTTCACGTCCAGCGTTAGGCCCCAAGACTACCACGTACCAGCCACAATGCGCAACTTAAACGCTATGCCCCAATGGTATCCGTACCAGCCATTCCATGCTACACTGTGCTAGGCCCCAAGATTACCACGTACCAGCAGTCCCACGTATTTCCTTACAGAGCCATAAACTGTACCACAGGCAACAACCGTATACTATATCACAGACAATATCCTTTACCATATCAACAAATTTGAGAGCCCGTGAAAATCACGTGCCTAACCTGACCAATTAAATCCTGCGCTTTATCTCTAGTCATTACATACCAGCCTCTTATCTAGGCGTTGTACAAAACCATATCAACAAATTGAGAGCCCATAAAAAACATGTGCCTAACCTGACCAATTAAAACATGCGCTTTATCAATTTGAGAGCCCGTGAAAAACACGTGCCTAACCTGACCAATTAAAACCTGCGCTATATCTCTAGGTCTTGTACCAAACCGTATTAACTATTTAAGTCTCCACTAGAACCACAAACCATATCACAGGCGACAACTAACAGAACTCACAAACCCACATGCTCTCTTAACTACCAGTCAATCTCCCCTCTTCACAAATACACACAACAGACAGCAGGCAACTGAATATGTGACGGTTCTTCTGAGATTAATATGGCCAATAGCCGTGAGACCCATCTGCCCGTCAACAGATACCCCAACAAACCGGACACAGTCAGGCAATCAGTCAGGCCACACACCCCACCGAGACCACGGGAAGACTACAGATTATGAAAAATCAGCAGACTTACCGTACTCTCGTTAGGAAGTGATCAAATTCCTGGGGTGTCCAGCACGTCATGCCATTTCAGTTGCCGGTTCATCAGGATTTCAGGTGTCTTCGTCTATTGGCCCCACGTTGGGCACCAATAATGTTGGGGTGAACTCTTAACCAGAGATCACTAGTTGCCTACTGCCTGGCCAAATTGGTATGAACCAAGTGCATGCTGTGACGGGGTGTACAGCAGAGCAAGGAGAGACAACAGGCCGAGAATGATCCAACAGGTTTACTAACAGGAATACAGGAACAGCACAAGACAAGTCCAAATAAAACAGATTCGGGGGCACCTCCCGATAATCCAAAGTGCCAGATCACGACGTAATAGTCCTTTTCAGAGTCCCAGAAATCCCACACAATCCACTGGATGGCAAGATCTGTCCGCAGAATCAGACCTCGCTCCCTTCCTCTTCAAAGCTCAGCTCCCAACTGCACTTAGAAACAGGAGTGTATTGTCTGAGCTCGTGGGTCCGCCCCTCAAGGGTAGGGGTCTATGCAATGGTTAGGCCCACTAGAAGATTCTAGAAGGTTGGCTCCGAGATGTCTACAGGTTTGTGTAGTTGGTGTTATCCACTGCTTACGAAACAATGGGAAGTTCCCCTGGCTGTGTGGACAAGAGATAATTGCATTATGGGCCCAGAGACACAGGAGATGGGGGGAAGGTATGGTTACTTACATCCCAAGACATTTCATAGTGTTCAGTAAGTACAACCAAGGGAAAGTTACATCACATCCTGACATAGTATTACAGCTAATACAGTGAGAAGGTAAAATACATCACATGGCATCTTATACAAAAAATATGGGATGGAGAAAAGCACATACATCATGACAATCCTTTTCCCTCCCAACTTGTGTACGTACTAGGGACCTCTACAGGTCGCTGGTTAAGTACACGCAGGCATGGCTGACAGGACTCAAGGCTCTTCTTGCCTGGACAGTCCATCTGCATTTTGGTGTTGGCTGCCTCTTCTATACTGTATGGTAAAGTTATAGGGCTGCAGAGCCAGGCTCCATCGTAATAAGCGTCCATTGTCCCCAGAGACTCTGTTCAGCCAGGTGAGGGAATTGTGATCAGTAACCACAGTGAATTCTCGCCCATACAGAGACGGCCTTAGTTTCCTAAGGGCCCACACTACAGCCAGACATTCTTTTTCAACAGTTGCATAGGCCACGTCTCGGTCCAGCAGTTTCCGGCTGAGATAGGCGATGGGGTGTTCGTCCCCAGCTGCATTCACCTGGCTGAGGACAGCTCCCAGTCCATAAGAAGAGGCGTCCATTTGCACAATGAATCTCCTCTTGTAGTCTGGAGCAGCCAGGACAGGATCGCAGATCAGAGCGTCCTTCAGCCGGTTAAAAGCCTCATCACAGGCTGGAGTCCAGATCACCAGCCGGGGCATTGTTTTCTTGGTCAGGTCGGTAAGAGGCTTGGCCACAGTGCTGAAATGAGAAACAAATTTTCGGTAATAACTGGCAGTGCCCAGAAAAGCCATAACTTGTTTCTTAGTTTGGGGTACAGGCCAGTCTCTAATAGCCTGGATTTTGGCAGGCTCAGGACGGAGCTTCCTTCCTCCCACTCTATGCCCTAGGTACTGGACTTCACCCATCCCCAATTGGTATTTATCGGGTCGAATGGTTAGGCTAGCTGCAAGAATCAGGTCCAGAATAACGGCTACTTAATGCAGATGTTCCTCCCATGTGTGGCTGAAAAACACAGGGTAGATAGAGAAGTCGGGTTAGATGCTGCGCTAGAAACCACAAATCCAGGAGATGTGATGAATTCTTTCCTTTATTAACACAGGTCAACGCGTTTCAAAGGCATCTCCGCCTTCTTCATCAGGACAAAGAAAGAAACAGAATAACATATGCCACTGCCACGTAATACATATATAACAGTGGAAGGAGTAGCCGAGTTTCAACAATGACGTCAGCAATCCAGTGACTAATCGCCACGTGGAACAGACAGAAAAAAAGAAGAAAAAAGAAGAGAGAAAAAAAAGGGGAAAAGAAAAAAATTGTGTGGGGTGTAACCGGTTAAGGGCTTAATGAAATTCCTAGGATATATAAAGAGGATTATAGCCTCATAGTGTTAATATGAATAAAGTGAAGATGTGCAGAAAATATTTCATTTTATTTTTACAGTGAAGTATAGAAGGCAAAAAAGGAATTAATTTAATGAAATTCAATAAAAATAATGATGTCTTGTGAAACAATAAATGTGTCCTATAAAATGTTTAATTATTCTGAGAAAAAAGACTTTGCATATTTCGGGGCAAAAAGAGCCGTATTTAACTCTGTTTGGGAACATTACTATATTAGTGACAGTAAGTCAAAGAGGTTGAAGTTGTGCAAGAATGTGTACTTGTGCAAATACGAGCATACTTCGCTATACAAGGGAACCCGCTCACAGGGGTGAAATAAGTTCAGAGCATGGGAAAGAAAATAAGCGCATGCGCTTAAAAAGATGACAAGCGAGAACTTCGCTGTTCAGAAGAACCCGCTCCCAGGGGTGAAATGGGTTCAGAGCGTGGGAAAAAAGATCAGAGCGCAAGCGCTTGAAAACTATCCAGGAGAAGTGTAGAAAACAGTTATGCAGTGCCGAAAAAAGGATTTCAAGAGAAAAGGGGATCTATAGATGAAAATATAAAAGGGGATATTCAGTGGTAGACATATAGAAAAAATGATAATGCAAGTTCTGATAGTAAGGAGAAAAGGATTAGATATAATATCTCGTATACCCATATCCTAATGAAAAGAGGGAGAATAGATATCTGCAGATTTGTAGAGAAAAAATTTTGTGTTGTAAAAAGTCATAACAAAACATGACAAAATCAATTACATGAGACGCGTTATAGAAAGCCCTAAAAAAACTTACATACATGTTTACAGCTCTATGTGAACAACCACATAGTCACCCATATGATATTAAAAGAAAAAAATGTATGTAAGGTAATATAAAATCCACACATGTTTATGCTGATACAAACAAATATATAAAAAACAACATATGAGAATTAAAATGTCGATATATAAAAATAAAAAAACTTTCTTTGAGAATAGTGTAAAAAAACTGCTGACATATGATCGAATTTGGTAATGATATGGAGAAACTGATGACATATGATGAAATGGGTCCTCGAATACATAGATATATAATATCTATATCCATATATACATATACATTTACCCATATGTGTATATTCTATGAAAATGAAGACTTTTTAGGGAATATATAATGATATTTAAACGACATTTAATAAAAGACAATTAGCTTTATAAAAATATATAAAAATAGGAAAAATGTAATGATAAACGGATTTATATAGAAATACAATAGGATAAAATGTAAAAAACAATGCCTCTAAAAACAATAAAAATTAATGAATGACAGCTCAGTAAAAAAGATCAGTTAATTCATTTAGACCATGGGGTTTCAGAGTGCCGAGCTTGTGAATCCAAAACGTTTTCTTCTTGCTCAGGAGTTCAAGTCTATTGGGTATGTTAGGTGAAATGAGCTCTATAGGAGTAATTCTAAAGGATATTGACTTATTGTGAAATAAAGCACAGTGTCTCGACAAACCATGCAGCATATAACCGGTCTTTACATTAAATCTATGTGAATTCAGTCTATTGTGAAGTGCTTGACTCGTCCTCCCTACGTATTGTTTGCCGCATACACAGTCTATTAGGTAAATGACGTGATCTGTCTGGCATGTCAAATGGTCTTTGATGGGAAAATTTTCAGACCCCCAAAAGAACAAAAAGACGTCCTATTGTGGCAAATACTTTTGCAGCACAAACAATTTCTGGTGTAACATTTAAAAGACCCTGTCACTGGAGTTTTGGTCCTAAAAATCTGTGTACTTGTTAGCCTACTGGGGGCTAAAATATTCTTTATGGTCGGGGCTCTCCTGAAAGTAATACCAGGCTGGGACGGTAAAATGTTTTTCAAAACAGAGTCATTTAAAAGCACATTCCAATGTTTTGCAAAAATATTTCTGATTCTGCAGTTATCGCTGCTAAAAGTGGTGATAAAATTGAGGGTAAAAATATTATCCGTATGATCCGTACTATCTGCCTTATTTGCTGACTGGACAGATTTTTTAGAAACAAGCAGATCCTTTTGCTCTAAGGTTCTAGTGGCTTTATATGCTCCTTTTAGGAGCTTCCTAGGATATTTTTTTCTCTAGGAAACGGTCTTTTAAAATATCTACTTGGATTTTAAAATCTTCATCTGTAGTACAATTCCTCCTAATTCTTTTGTACTGGTTGATGGGAATATTTTGTAGCCACTTACTATAATGTTCACTATTAAAATTGATATAGCTATTGGAATCAACTTGTTTGAAAAAAGTCTTTGTAATTATTTTACTGTCATGATGGTAAATATTTAGATCCAGGAAATGTATGGTTTTTTCATGGATAGTTGGTGTGAAATCTAGTCCCCAAGAATTATTTTTGAGTGAACTAAGAAAAAAATCAACATTATTGTGCTCATTGTCCCAAATAAAGAACATGTCATCTATAAATCTTTTATAGACGACTACGTTATTAATATAATCCCCATCATATATATGGAGGGTCTCAAAAAGCCCCATGAATAAATTGGCATAGGAACAAGCTGCTTTTGATCCCATCGCTGTGCCAAGGGGCTGATGGTATAATTTATCAGAAAAAGTGAAGAAATTATTATGTAGTATAAAACTCATTGCCTCAAAAAGAAAATTCTTCTGTATGTCTGGAAACCTATTGTCTTTCTTGAGGTAATATAAAAAACTAAAAAGACCTAAATCATGCGCGATGTTTGAATATAAAGCAGATACATCAATAGTTATAAAAAGGTAGGAATGTTTCCAGGGGACATCTTTAATGATATCTATAAGGTGAGAAGAATCTCTGAGATAGCGACTGAGCACCAACACATGTGGTTGCATTAGTTGATCGACATATGCTGCCAGATTAGCCGTGAGGGAATTAATACCCGAAATGATGGGGCGACCTGGGGGATTGACTAAATCTTTGTGTAATTTAGGTAGGTGGTAGAAAAATGCCATATTAAAATTATTTAGCTGTAAAACCTTTTTTCGGCTGAATCAAAAATATTATTTACAATCGCTCTTTGTATCATATTCCTATATGCTAATACTGCTGCTTCATAATTAACCCATTCGACAACATGATAATATGCAGGGTCCAACAGTATCCTTAGAGCTTCTTTTATATAATCGCCTCTGTCTTGGACGACTATACCTCCACCTTTATCAGCAGATCTGATGACAATTTGCCGGTTCTCTTTGAGGCTTTTTAGTGCTAGTCTCTCTTTACTGGTGAGATTATATTTAATATGTCTATTGGTGTTGAAGATTTCCTTAAAATCGGTGAGAACTAGATCGCTAAAGGTTTTTATATGGTGGCCTTTGCTCCCCGTGGGATAGAATTTAGATTTAGGTCTCAGTAGAGTTGAGCGCGGTTCGTGGTTCGTGGTTCTCCAGTTCGCGGCTCGAGTGATTTTGGGGCATGTTCTAGATCGAACTAGAACTCGAGCTTTTTGCAAAAGCTCGATAGTTCTAGAAACGTTCGAGAACGGTTCTAGCAGCCAAAAAACAGCTAAATCCTAGCTTGGTTTCTGCTGTAATAGTGTAAGTCACTCTGTGAATCAAACTATTATCACATTTCAGTGTATAGTGTGCGTGAACAGCGCCTTCAGATCACTGCTGTTTCTATAATGGCGATCGCCATTTTTTTTTTTTTTTTTCTTGTCTTCCTTCCCTAAGCGCGCGCGTCTTGTGGGGCGGGCCAGCATGTCAGCCAATCACAGACACACACACACCTAAGTGGACTTTGAGCCAGAGAAGCAACGGCATGTGTGATAGGATCTGCATGTCACATGTCCCTGTATTATAAAACCGGACATTTTCTTCACGAACGCCATTATCTGCCTTCTGCGTCTTTGGTGTCAGACATCAGTGTCGCAGCTCCGTCCTCCTGAGTCCTATAGCCGATACAGCTGTATGCGCTGCATACACAGCGTTAGACAGCTTAGGGAGAGCACATTCTAGCAGTCCTTTTAAGGGCTCAAAGCGGCAGGGTCAGAGAGCCATAAGTGACAGGTCCTGCAAACAGCAACAGCGTCTGTGTAGCCCAGGTCAGGGATTTCCTCCCTGCATTTCACCATTAGGAGGGAATAGAAAGGCAGGCTTCCATTCCTCTACCCAGAGCACCACAATCCTGCCACTGTACCCTCTTGTCCTCTGCACACTCCAACTCATTCTAAGTAAGCCATTATACTAGCAAACACTCAGTGTACCTAGTGGCATCCTAAACGTGGCTATTGGACTTTTCTATAGTCCCACTAGTGCAAAGACATTAGCAGAGCACATCTGCCTGCATTGCACACTACAACTTTTTAAACTAAGCAATTTTACTAGCAAACACTCAGTGTACCTAGTGGCATCCTATACGTGGCTATTGGACTTTGCTATAGTCCCACTAGTGCAAAGACATTTGCAGAGCACGTCTGCCTGCATTGCACACTACAACTTTTTAAACTAAGCAATTTTACTAGCAAACACTCAGTGTACCTAGTGGCATCCTATACGTGGCTATTGGACTTTGCTATAGTCCCACTAGTGCCAAGACATTTGCAGAGCGCATCTGCCTGCGTTGCACACTCCAACTAATTATAACGAAGCCATTATACTAGCAAACACTCAGTGTACCTAGTGGCATCCTATACGTGGCTATTGGACTTTTGTCAATTCACAGTATTGGAACGTTATTTGCATGACATCTGCCTGCATTGCACACTCTAACTTTTTTAAACTCAGCCATTATACTAGCAAACACTCACTGTACCTAGTTGTATCCTAAACGTGGCTATTGTACTTTTGTCAATTCACAGTATTGGAACGTTATTTGCAGGACATCTGCCTGCATTGCACACTCAAACTTTTTTAAACTCAGCCATTATACTAGCAAACACTCACTGTACCTAGTTGTATCCTAAACGTGGCTATTGTACTTTTGTCAATTCACAGTATTGGAACGTTATTTGCAGGACATCTGCCTGCCTTGCACACTCAAACTTTTTTAAACTCAGCCATTATACTAGCAAACACTCACTGTACCTAGTTGTATCCTAAACGTGGCTATTGTACTTTTGTCAATTCACAGTATTGGAACGTTATTTGCAGCACGTCTGCCTGCATTGCACACTCAAACTTTTTTAAACTCAGCCATTATACTAGCAAACACTCACTGTACCTAGTTGTATCCTAAACGTGGCTATTGTACTTTTGTCAATTCACAGTATTGGAACGTTATTTGCAGCACGTCTGCCTGCATTGCACACTCAAACTTTTTTAAACTCAGCCATTATACTAGCAAACACTCACTGTACCTAGTTGTATCGTAAACGTGGCTATTGTACTTTTGTCAATTCACAGTATTGGAACGTTATTTGCAGGACATCTGCCTGCCTTGCACACTCAAACTTTTTTAAACTCAGCCATTATACTAGCAAACACTCACTGTACCTAGTTGTATCCTAAACGTGGCTATTGTACTTTTGTCAATTCACAGTATTGGAACGTTATTTGCAGGACGTCTGCCTGCATTGCACACTCAAACTTTTTTAAACTCAGCCATTATACTAGCAAACACTCACTGTACCTAGTTGTATCCTAAACGTGGCTATTGTACTTTTGTCAATTCACAGTATTGGAACGTTATTTGCAGCACGTCTGCCTGCATTGCACACTCAAACTTTTTTAAACTCAGCCATTATACTGGCAAACACTCACTGTACCTAGTTGTATCCTAAACGTGGCTATTGTACTTTTGTCAATTCACAGTATTGGAACGTTATTTGCAGGACATCTGCCTGCCTTGCACACTCAAACTTTTTTAAACTCAGCCATTATACTAGCAAACACTCACTGTACCTAGTTGTATCCTAAACGTGGCTATTGTACTTTTGTCAATTCACAGTATTGGAACGTTATTTGCAGCACGTCTGCCTGCATTGCACACTCAAACTTTTTTAAACTCAGCCATTATACTAGCAAACACTCACTGTACCTAGTTGTATCCTAAACGTGGCTATTGTACTTTTGTCAATTCACAGTATTGGAACGTTATTTGCAGGACGTCTGCCTGCCTTGCACACTCAAACTTTTTTAAACTCAGCCATTATACTAGCAAACACTCACTGTATCTAGTTGTATCCTAAACGTGGCTATTGTACTTTTGTCAATTCACAGTATTGGAACGTTATTTGCAGCACGTCTGCCTGCATTGCACACTCAAACTTTTTTAAACTCAGCCATTATACTAGCAAACACTCACTGTACCTAGTTGTATCCTAAACGTGGCTATTGTACTTTTGTCAATTCACAGTATTGGAACGTTATTTGCAGGACGTCTGCCTGCATTGCACACTCAAACTTTTTTAAACTCAGCCATTATACTAGCAAACACTCACTGTACCTAGTTGTATCCTAAACGTGGCTATTGTACTTTTGTCAATTCACAGTATTGGAACGTTATTTGCAGCACGTCTGCCTGCATTGCACACTCAAACTTTTTTAAACTCAGCCATTATACTAGCAAACACTCACTGTACCTAGTTGTATCCTAAACGTGGCTATTGTACTTTTGTCAATTCACAGTATTGGAACGTTATTTGCAGCACGTCTGCCTGCATTGCACACTCAAACTTTTTTAAACTCAGCCATTATACTAGCAAACACTCACTGTACCTAGTTGTATCCTAAACGTGGCTATTGTACTTTTGTCAATTCACAGTATTGGAACGTTATTTGCAGGACATCTGCCTGCCTTGCACACTCAAACTTTTTTAAACTCAGCCATTATACTAGCAAACACTCACTGTACCTAGTTGTATCGTAAACGTGGCTATTGTACTTTTGTCAATTCACAGTATTGGAACGTTATTTGCAGGACGTCTGCCTGCATTGCACACTCAAACTTTTTTAAACTCAGCCATTATACTAGCAAACACTCACTGTACCTAGTTGTATCCTAAACGTGGCTATTGTACTTTTGTCAATTCACAGTATTGGAACGTTATTTGCAGCACGTCTGCCTGCATTGCACACTCAAACTTTTTTAAACTCAGCCATTATACTAGCAAACACTCACTGTACCTAGTTGTATCCTAAACGTGGCTATTGTACTTTTGTCAATTCACAGTATTGGAACGTTATTTGCAGGACGTCTGCCTGCATTGCACACTCAAACTTTTTTAAACTCAGCCATTATACTAGCAAACACTCACTGTACCTAGTTGTATCCTAAACGTGGCTATTGTACTTTTGTCAATTCACAGTATTGGAACGTTATTTGCAGCACGTCTGCCTGCATTGCACACTCAAACTTTTTTAAACTCAGCCATTATACTAGCAAACACTCACTGTACCTAGTTGTATCCTAAACGTGGCTATTGTACTTTTGTCAATTCACAGTATTGGAACGTTATTTGCAGGACATCTGCCTGCCTTGCACACTCAAACTTTTTTAAACTCAGCCATTATACTAGCAAACACTCACTGTACCTAGTTGTATCCTAAACGTGGCTATTGTACTTTTGTCAATTCACAGTATTGGAACGTTATTTGCAGGACGTCTGCCTGCATTGCACACTCAAACTTTTTTAAACTCAGCCATTATACTAGCAAACACTCACTGTACCTAGTTGTATCCTAAACGTGGCTATTGTACTTTTGTCAATTCACAGTATTGGAACGTTATTTGCAGGACGTCTGCCTGCATTGCACACTCAAACTTTTTTAAACTCAGCCATTATACTAGCAAACACTCACTGTACCTAGTTGTATCCTAAACGTGGCTATTGTACTTTTGTCAATTCACAGTATTGGAACGTTATTTGCAGCACGTCTGCCTGCATTGCACACTCAAACTTTTTTAAACTCAGCCATTATACTAGCAAACACTCACTGTACCTAGTTGTATCCTAAACGTGGCTATTGTACTTTTGTCAATTCACAGTATTGGAACGTTATTTGCAGGACGTCTGCCTGCATTGCACACTCAAACTTTTTTAAACTCAGCCATTATACTAGCAAACACTCACTGTACCTAGTTGTATCCTAAACGTGGCTATTGTACTTTTGTCAATTCACAGTATTGGAACGTTATTTGCAGGACATCTGCCTGCATTGCACACTCAAACTTTTTTAAACTCAGCCATTATACTAGCAAACACTCACTGTACCTAGTTGTATCCTAAACGTGGCTATTGTACTTTTGTCAATTCACACTACTGAAAATCTATGTGCAGCACCTCTGCATGACAACCTCGTGCTCTGTTTTTAATAAGCTATAATGATAGCACAAAATACTGCCATTTTGTGGCATCATAGAACTGGCTGTTGTATTCCATTAGTGCCCCACTGGTGACAAGCTATTTCTAGCACCTCTACATCACACCCTCATGCACATTTTGCTACGCTAATGTTATAGCAAACTCATGGAATTCATTGCTGCATTTCATAATTCGGAGGGATAGAAAGTCAGGCTTCCTTTAGCTTTTCCTTCTGTTCATAGACAGCATCTCCAAGACAAATTTCCCCTCCACGTCTAAGTGTGGAGAGGCAGCTAGTGCGCATGCGTGTGCCGATGTACCCCAGCTGCAGCATAATTACAGTGTTTCGCCTAGTGAGTATGCTCAGCCTGACTGTGCCATTCCTGACGCTAAGTTTTCATTTCGGGATACAGCGCATGCTCCCACACTAAGTGTGAAAAGCCTCTTTGCACAGGTGCTTGCATTCCGTGCCGGGTATAAGTCCTGTTTTGGGCATAGACACCATGCTAAAGCTGATAGTCTTTTTTCAGAGACTGTATTTCATGCTACTGAGCATGCTCAGGCACTTCCTGCATCAGAGACTAGGTCCGGTAATGAACTCTTTGGCCCTGGCCCTGATGTGGGGGTCCCATATAGACCACAGGGCATCAGGTGTCCTCCCAAATGGCTTGCAGAGGCCCACACCTATGACTTGTCACCGCATTATTGATGCTCAGACGATGACTGGTGAGGTGTTTGGGTCATGGCAGCCATGAGGTCATCATTGAAGTTGCGTTTCCAAATAGGACGCTAGTTATGCCACTCATGACGTGTCACTCTACTTTTGTCTCCAGGAGGTGCATTGTGGTTCACCCTGGTTTGGGGCGGACCCAGGTTATAAAAGGGGCTGGAGCCAACAAGGAGGTGCGCAGTCTTCTATTATGCTCCGAAAGAGCACACCTCCATGTGTTGAACCCATTGCGGCTTTAGGCCAGAGGTAGGCAGGGATCGGGTGGTGGATGCAGGCCACCACCACAGTTGGTAACGCAGAACGGTTAAGACCAGCTCCTGTCCTAACAGTCCTGCTTGTGCAGCCCAGTGGCATTAACAGGCCTGCTGCTGCTGATGCGCCTGCTGTCCACAGGTGTGGCCCCTACGCACACGGTCAGCGTACTCAATGGCCCCTGTGTTGTTAACAGGGAGTTCCTGGGCTGGGTGGGCATGTGGACCCTGTGACGCTAACAGGGCTCACAGTCTCCAGATCCGAATGGCGTCTAACTCGGTTCAGGCTACTATTAGTTTCATAGCCACACAGCTCTGTATCCTCCACCAAACCTTCAAGTTGCCAACCTCTCCTTTTCCAACTGGGAGCACGGTGGACACTGACTGCTGATGGGGATATATACCTTTCTCTTTCTTTTCTTATTAATTTTCGTTATATAGCGGTCACAGATTATATACCACTTTATCCAAATCTGCCAGTCCCACTGTAACAGATGTTGTTTCTTCAGCAAATGTTACAGTTGCTTAACCACCAAATCCACGGACCAAAACTTTTTTCCCCTTTCCAACACACCTGTTCCCCTTTCCAACAGCATCTGTCCTTTTTCAACTCATTTTGGGATATGACCAAAAGTGCAACTGTGCAGGGACACCGTACTCAACGCCATCTCAGCACAGCAGCCATCCCTCGGTCCCTCCGATGTGGACAAGTAAAAGACCATTTCCTCCTATCCATGACAAAGCGTTGAGATTCACTCTGTGCAGCACTGGTGTTTAGTGGACAAGTAGATCTAAGATTGCGTACCACATTCTGCAGATACTCCTGTATACGTGCGTCTATTTCTATGGCAGGAATTAGTTCGCCAAATTTTGTCTTGTACCGGGGATCTAACAGTGTGGCAACCCAGTATTCAGGATTAGTTCAAATTCATACAATCCGAGGGTCATGTAGGTAGTGCAGCAAGAAGGCGCTCATGTGTCTTGTGCATCCAGGAGGACCAAGTCCTTGGTGTGTTGGTGGCAGAGAGGTGAGAATCGTGCATCCTTCCTCTGCCCTCTCCCCCCAACCTCGCACAACCGAAATGTGAGCAAGCTCTCACTCATCTGCTGAGTCTTCCATGCCCATCGCCAGTTCGTCCTCCATTTCTTCATGGGCTCCTGCACTTTCATCAACACTTTTTGCTGATACTATGCGCCCTTGTTAATCCCTCTCCCTCACCATGACTGCCGCATAGGTGCCGCTGACCATCTGGACCTCGTAGATCTTGTTATCCCTTCCGCATATGACTCCTCCTGTACTTCCTCCCCTTCCTCTTGTCCCAACACCTGACTCCGAATAATAATTACAGTGTGCTCCATCATGTAGATGACCAGAATTGTCACGCTGAGAATGACATTGCCAGTGCTAAACATCTTCGTCGACATTTCAAAACTGTGTAGCAGGGTGCATAGGTCCTTGATCTGACACCACTCCAGCAGCGTGATCTGCACCACCTCTGGATCAAGTTATCCCAGGCTATATGTCTTACCGTATTTCAGCAGGGCTCTGCGGTGCTGCCACACACGCTGCAACATGTGCAGATTCCAATTCCTGCGTGTCGAAACATCGCATTTACGGCGTTTAACTGCCAGACCCTAAGACTTCCGGAGTGATGAAAGTTGTTGAGCTGCTGTGTGCGCACGATGGAAGTGAGCACATAGCGAGCGTGCCCACTGCACAAGGCCATGTAGGCCGTGATGGTGTTTTAAAAATTGCTGGCGAATTCGGTTCAACACGTGAGCCCTAAAAGGCACGTGTGTCACATTGCCCTGAGGATGGCCCGCAGCCAGGTTTGCATCATTGCCGCACACGGCTGTTAAGTCACCAACGGAGTCCGCTCCGTCAATTTGTACTCCGGTCGCCAGGTGACAACGTGTTCCTTTCATGAATAGTGCTGATGATGGGAGAGTAGTCGATGCCAGCGGCGCAGGTGGACGCAGGTTATGCTCACCCACTGGGCTGCATTACCTTGACAGATGCAGAATCTCTGGCTGAATGTAGCTGGTGGGTATCTCACAGATGAAATACCATCATTCAGCTACAACCAATGGGAAGACACCACACCCTTTTTTATGCCCATCCTGTCTGCAGACCACTGCCAGACATAGCTATGAACCTCTGGTTAATTTTACCCCCAGTTCAGTTTTATGATTTTGTGTGCTTGTTACCTGACTACTTTTCCTGCTTGCTGTTTATGTACCTTGTTGGCCGATACGCATTTCACCTCTGCTTGTTTTCTGATTCTTTCCTGGCCGTCCCATTCTGTTCCTGTTCCTCAATTAATGTTTTGACCCTGCCTGACTACTATTCTCTGTAATAGCGGTGTGACTCACATTTCCCATACATTTCAAAGTAAAACTTTGACCGCCTGATGGCATTGAGCTCTGCTGCCAGCATAGTAAGGAGGTGTGTGGTAGTCCTTGTGCGCAGTTGCAAGGAAGGGTGGCCTGACCACACAGGGTTTGCGCCAAGGTAGAGGACCCACACGAGGTTGAAGAGGCAGAAGCAGTGTATTAACTTCTACATACAGAACAAGGATTGAAACAACTCGTGGGGACGGCAAGACTTGTACAGCAGACCCTTCTCCATCTCTCACCATAGTTTGCCAGTGCCCAGTCAGTGACATGTAATGACCCTGTCTATGCTTACTGGTCCAAGTATCTGTGTTGAAATGCACCCTGTCGCACACAGATTTTCTCAAGGAAGTGGTGATGTTGTGTGCGACATGCTGGTGTAGCGCGGGCATGCTTTTCTTGGAGAAGCAGTGGTGATTGGGCATCTGGTACTGGGGCACAGCGACAGACATAAGGTCTGTAAAATCCTGTGTGTCCACTACGCGTAAAGGCAGCATTTCGGTAGCCAACAGCTTACAGAGGGATAGAGTCAACCACTTAGCTTTGTCATGGGTCGCAGTAAGTGGCCTTTTATTTGACCACATCTGAGGGACAGAGATCTGGCTGCTGTCTGTAGACGGTGTTGAGTAGGGTGTCCCTGGAAAAATGCAGGTTTGTGAGAAAAGTGCAGGCGGAGACATGATGTTGCCTTCATCTTGCCTTCAGATCTGTTCATCTTGTATCATTTTTAAAAAACACAGCAAGCAAGGGTTACTCCAAGCGGAGTCTACCTTTTTTCCCCAAATTGGGCACACAGACACCCCATCAGTGGAAGGACTTGTGCCCTAGTTGCAAACAGGATGTTTTGATTTGCATCAAGCACATTCCAAATCCACAAGCATTTACTCTCCCCAGGATGACACAGGGGTAGTAAATTCCTTCTGGATCCATGACTTGTTCATTTTGATGAACGTCAGTCTGTCCACATTGTCACTGGACAGACGCGTGCGCTTATCTGTCAGCACACACCCAGCAGCACTGAAGACACGTTCAGAGACAACGCTGGCAGCTGGACACGACAAAATCTTCAAGGCGTAACTGGAGAGCTCTTGACATTTTTCTAGATTTGAAGCACAAAAGGAGCAAGGCTCCATTTGCAAAGTCATTGCATCGATGTTCATTTGGAGATACTCCTGTATCATCCTCTCCATCCGTTGACTATGTGACACACTTGATGTCTCTGGTGGCCTTGCAAAGGAGGGTCTAAAAAAATTATGAAAAGATTCCATAAAATTGCTGTTACCAGCACCAGATACGGTCCTACTGGTACGGGTAGACTGTTGAAGATGACGAGGCCGTCCCATGTTTGTCAAGTTACAACTGGGAGAATCACTCCCTTCACCTGCACGGTTGTTTGGTGGAAAAGCCGAGCTAAGATCGAGTAACAGCTTCTGCTGATACTCCTGCATACGTGCGTCCCTTTCTATGGGTGGAATTATGTCACAAAATTTGGACTTGTCCCGGGGATCTAATAGTGTGGCAAGCCAGTAGTCATCATCACTTCTAATTTTGACAATACGAGGGTCATGTTGGAGGTAGTGCAACAAGAAGGCACTCATGTGTCTTGCGCAGCCATGCGGACCAAGTCCACGCTGTGTTTGTGGCATAGAGGTGCTAACCGTTCTTTCTTCCTCTGTCATCTCCCCCCAACCTCTTTCAACTTAAATTTGACCAAGGTCCCCCTCATCAGCTGAGTCTTCCATGTCCATGGACAGTTCGTCCTCCATATCTTCATGTCCTCCTGCACCTTCCTCAACATCTCGCCTGCTACCATGCGCCCTTGTTGATCCCTGTCCCCCATGGTCCCATGCCTGCCGCGTTGGTGATGATGAACGTCTGGACCTTGGTGATGTTGTTGTGTCTTGCGCATATGAATCCTCCTGTAGTTCCTCCCCTTCCTGTTGTCCCACCCCCTGACTCCGAATAGTGTTTAGCGTGTGCTCCAGCATGTAAATGACTGTAATCGTCATGCTGATAATGGCATTGTCAGCGCTAAACATATTCGTCGCCATGTCGAAACTGTGCAGAAGGGTGCATAGGTCCGTGATCTGAGATCACTCCATCAGGGTGATCTGCCCCACCTCTGCATCTCGTTGGCCCAGGCTATACGTCATGACGTATTGCACCAGGGCTCTGCGGTGCTGCCACAGTCGCTGTAACATGTGGAGAGTTGAATTCCAGCGTGTCGCCACATCGCATTTCAGGCGATGAACCGGCAGGCCGAAAGACTTCTGGAGCGATGCAAGTCGCTCAGCTGCGGCGCTTGAACGGCGGAAGTGAGCACTGCAGACAGTTTCCGTGCCCTGGTCAGAAGGCCATCTAGGCCGGGATAGTGTGTTAAAAATTGCTGGACAACAAGGTTCAACACGTGAGCCATACAAGGCACGTGTGTCACCTTGCCCAGGCGAAGGGCCGCACCCAGGTTTGCAGCATTGTCGCACACGGCCTTACCAGGCTGCAGGTTGAGTGGAGACAACCATTTATTAAACTCGGACCGCAGAGCTGACCACAACTCCTCAGCTGTGTGACTCTTATTCCCAAGACATGTCAAGCTAAAGACCGCCTGATGCCGTTGCGCTCTGCTGCCAGCATAGTAATGAGGGGTGCGTGATTCCTTCTGCGCAGTGAGAACGCTGGTGGCCTGACCAGGCAGGCTTGGGGCGGAGGTGGAGGACCCAGATGAGGTGGAGGATGCAGAAGCAGTGGCGGAACTTGGACAGACAGAGGATTGACACACAAGTCGTGGGGACGGCAAGACTTGTGCAGCAGACCCTTCACCATCTATCACCATAGTTACCCAGTGCCCAGTCAGCGACATGTAACGTCCCTGTCCATGCTTACTGGTCCAAGTATCGGTGCTGAAATTCACCCGTTCACACACAGAGTTTCTCAAGGAAGCGGTGATATTGTGTGCGACATGCTGGTGTAGCGCGGGCACACCTTTCTTAGAGAAGTAGTGGCGACTAGGCATCTGGTACTGGGGCACAGCGACAGATATAAGGTCTCTAAAATCCTGTGTGTCCACTAGGCGGAAAGGCAGCATTTCTGTAGCCAACAGCTTACAGAGGGATAGAGTCAACCTCTTCGCTTTGTCATGGGTCGAAGGAAGTGGCCTTTTATTTGACCACATCTGAGGGACAGAGATCTGGCTGCTGTGTGTAGACGGTGTTGAGTAGGGTGTCCCTGGAAAAATGCAGCTTTGGGAGGAAAGTGCAGGCGGAGACATGATGTTGCCTTCATCCAAAGTTGGTGCTATCGATGTCTGAGAGAGCTGTACACACTCACTTGTTTCCCCTTCCAAACCAACTGACGACCTACCAAGCAAACTGCCTGTTGCGGTTACAGTGGTGGAAGTTGTGGGTGGAAAAACAGGTGTGACAGCTGTCCCCACAGTCCTAGAAGATGACGAGCGCGCGGATGCCCTGGAAGGGGCAGGCGGTGGATGGTTGGCTCCACTAGGCCGCATTGCAGCACGGTGAGCTTCCCACCAGGCCATATGATATTTATTCATGTGACGATTCATGGAAGAAGTTGTCAAACTGCTGAGGTTTTGACCTCTACTAAGATAACCATGGCAAATGTTACAGATCACATAATTTGGCCGATCTTTTTTTATGTCAAAAAAGGACCAGGCTAGGCAAGGTTTAGAGGCCATGCGACCTGTTGATCCACCCCGAATAATGCTCAGAGGCAGAGTGGTGGCTGAGGATGCAGTTGTAGACGTGCTACCAGTGCTCCGACTGTGTCCAGGAAGGCGCCAGGTTACTTCGACGTCGGTTGCATCCTCCTCCACCGCCTCTATTGACCTCCTCGAGTGTCTGACTGTGGGTTGACAGTAGGTGGGATCTAGAACTTCATCATCAATTGTTGTGTTTGCACTCCCCTCCCCCTCAGACCGAGTTTCTTCTTGCCCTGACCGAATATTTAAGTTGTCATCCCAATCGGGTATCTGCGTCTCATCTTCATCAGTATGTTCCTCATTGCCTATAACCACAGTTGTTGGAAAGGCAGCATTTTGGTAGCCAACAGTTTGCATTTTATGAAAGTCAACCTCCAAGCCATGTCATGCCCTTCTAAAAGCATGTATAACACAGCGAGGGGACTCCAACCACAGTCTCCCTCGTTGCCACTCACTGGGCCACACACACCCCACTTGACTGGCATCGGTTGAGCCCCCTTTTGAAAAAGAAAAAGATGCTTTGCATGAAGCACTCTCAAAAATACGCGTGCCTTTCCCGTCCCCTGGCTGACCCCGGGGAAGAAAAGTCCTCTGAGAGCCATGACTTGTTCATCTTGGTTCTTTTAGAAACACAGCGAGGGGACTCCAACCACAGTCTCCCTCGTTGCCACTCACTGGGCCACACACACCCCACTTGACTGGCATCGGTTGAGCCCCCTTTTGAAAAAGAAAAAGATGCTTTGCATGAAGCACTCTCAAAAATACGCGTGCCTTTCCCGTCCCCTGGCTGACCCCGGGGAAGAAAAGTCCTCTGAGAGCCATGACTTGTTCATCTTGGTTCTTTTAGAAACACAGCGAGGGGACTCCAACCACAGTCTCCCTCGTTGCCACTCACTGGGCCACACACACCCCACTTGACTGGCATCGGTTGAGCCCCCTTTTGAAAAAGAAAAAGATGCTTTGCATGAAGCACTCTCAAAAATACGCGTGCCTTTCCCGTCCCCTGGCTGACCCCGGGGAAGAAAAGTCCTCTGAGAGCCATGACTTGTTCATCTTGGTTCTTTTAGAAACACAGCGAGGGGACTCCAACCACAGTCTCCCTCGTTGCCACTCACTGGGCCACACACACCCCACTTGACTGGCATCGGTTGAGCCCCCTTTTGAAAAAGAAAAAGATGCTTTGCATGAAGCACTCTCAAAAATACGCGTGCCTTTCCCGTCCCCTGGCTGACCCCGGGGAAGAAAAGTCCTCTGAGAGCCATGACTTGTTCATCTTGGTTCTTTTAGAAACACAGCGAGGGGACTCCAACCACAGTCTCCCTCGTTGCCACTCACTGGGCCACACACACCCCACTTGACTGGCATCGGTTGAGCCCCCTTTTGAAAAAGAAAAAGATGCTTTGCATGAAGCACTCTCAAAAATACGCGTGCCTTTCCCGTCCCCTGGCTGACCCCGGGGAAGAAAAGTCCTCTGAGAGCCATGACTTGTTCATCTTGGTTCTTTTAGAAACACAGTGAGGGGACTCCAACCACAGTCTCCCTCGTTGCCACTCACTGGGCCACACACACCCCACTTGACTGGCATCGGTTGAGCCCCCTTTTGAAAAAGAAAAAGATGCTTTGCATGAAGCACTCTCAAAAATACGCGTGCCTTTCCCGTCCCCTGGCTGACCCCGGGGAAGAAAAGTCCTCTGAGAGCCATGACTTGTTCATCTTGGTTCTTTTAGAAACACAGCGAGGGGACTCCAACCACAGTCTCCCTCGTTGCCACTCACTGGGCCACACACACCCCACTTGACTGGCATCGGTTGAGCCCCCTTTTGAAAAAGAAAAAGATGCTTTGCATGAAGCACTCTCAAAAATACGCGTGCCTTTCCCGTCCCCTGGCTGACCCCGGGGAAGAAAAGTCCTCTGAGAGCCATGACTTGTTCATCTTGGTTCTTTTAGAAACACAGCGAGGGGACTCCAACCACAGTCTCCCTCGTTGCCACTCACTGGGCCACACACACCCCACTTGACTGGCATCGGTTGAGCCCCCTTTTGAAAAAGAAAAAGATGCTTTGCATGAAGCACTCTCAAAAATACGCGTGCCTTTCCCGTCCCCTGGCTGACCCCGGGGAAGAAAAGTCCTCTGAGAGCCATGACTTGTTCATCTTGGTTCTTTTAGAAACACAGCGAGGGGACTCCAACCACAGTCTCCCTCGTTGCCACTCACTGGGCCACACACACCCCACTTGACTGGCATCGGTTGAGCCCCCTTTTGAAAAAGAAAAAGATGCTTTGCATGAAGCACTCTCAAAAATACGCGTGCCTTTCCCGTCCCCTGGCTGACCCCGGGGAAGAAAAGTCCTCTGAGAGCCATGACTTGTTCATCTTGGTTCTTTTAGAAAGTACAGCGAGGGGACTCCAACCACAGTCTCCCTCGTTGCCACTCACTGGGCCACACACACCCCACTTGACTGGCATCGGTTGAGCCCCCTTTTGAAAAAGAAAAAGATGCTTTGCATGAAGCACTCTCAAAAATACGCGTGCCTTTCCCGTCCCCTGGCTGACCCCGGGGAAGAAAAGTCCTCTGAGAGCCATGACTTGTTCATCTTGGTTCTTTTAGAAACACAGCGAGGGGACTCCAACCACAGTCTCCCTCGTTGCCACTCGATGGGGCCACACACACCCCACTTGACTGGCATCGGTTGAGCCCCCTTTTGAAAAAGAAAAAGATGCTTTGCATGAAGCACTCTCAAAAATACGCGTGCCTTTCCCGTCCCCTGGCTGACCCCGGGGAAGAAAAGTCCTCTGAGAGCCATGACTTGTTCATCTTGGTTCTTTTAGAAACACAGCGAGGGGACTCCAACCACAGTCTCCCTCGTTGCCACTCACTGGGCCACACACACCCCACTTGACTGGCATCGGTTGAGCCCCCTTTTGAAAAAGAAAAAGATGCTTTGCATGAAGCACTCTCAAAAATACGCGTGCCTTTCCCGTCCCCTGGCTGACCCCGGGGAAGAAAAGTCCTCTGAGAGCCATGACTTGTTCATCTTGGTTCTTTTAGAAACACAGCGAGGGGACTCCAACCACAGTCTCCCTCGTTGCCACTCACTGGGCCACACACACCCCACTTGACTGGCATCGGTTGAGCCCCCTTTTGAAAAAGAAAAAGATGCTTTGCATGAAGCACTCTCAAAAATACGCGTGCCTTTCCCGTCCCCTGGCTGACCCCGGGGAAGAAAAGTCCTCTGAGAGCCATGACTTGTTCATCTTGGTTCTTTTAGAAACACAGCGAGGGGACTCCAACCACAGTCTCCCTCGTTGCCACTCACTGGGCCACACACACCCCACTTGACTGGCATCGGTTGAGCCCCCTTTTGAAAAAGAAAAAGATGCTTTGCATGAAGCACTCTCAAAAATACGCGTGCCTTTCCCGTCCCCTGGCTGACCCCGGGGAAGAAAAGTCCTCTGAGAGCCATGACTTGTTCATCTTGGTTCTTTTAGAAACACAGCGAGGGGACTCCAACCACAGTCTCCCTCGTTGCCACTCACTGGGCCACACACACCCCACTTGACTGGCATCGGTTGAGCCCCCTTTTGAAAAAGAAAAAGATGCTTTGCATGAAGCACTCTCAAAAATACGCGTGCCTTTCCCGTCCCCTGGCTGACCCCGGGGAAGAAAAGTCCTCTGAGAGCCATGACTTGTTCATCTTGGTTCTTTTAGAAACACAGCGAGGGGACTCCAACCACAGTCTCCCTCGTTGCCACTCACTGGGCCACACACACCCCACTTGACTGGCATCGGTTGAGCCCCCTTTTGAAAAAGAAAAAGATGCTTTGCATGAAGCACTCTCAAAAATACGCGTGCCTTTCCCGTCCCCTGGCTGACCCCGGGGAAGAAAAGTCCTCTGAGAGCCATGACTTGTTCATCTTGGTTCTTTTAGAAACACAGCGAGGGGACTCCAACCACAGTCTCCCTCGTTGCCACTCACTGGGCCACACACACCCCACTTAACTGGCATCGGTTGAGCCCCCTTTTGAAAAAGAAAAAGATGCTTTGCATGAAGCACTCTCAAAAATACGCGTGCCTTTCCCGTCCCCTGGCTGACCCCGGGGAAGAAAAGTCCTCTGAGAGCCATGACTTGTTCATCTTGGTTCTTTTAGAAACACAGCGAGGGGACTCCAACCACAGTCTCCCTCGTTGCCACTCACTGGGCCACACACACCCCACTTGACTGGCATCGGTTGAGCCCCCTTTTGAAAAAGAAAAAGATGCTTTGCATGAAGCACTCTCAAAAATACGCGTGCCTTTCCCGTCCCCTGGCTGACCCCGGGGAAGAAAAGTCCTCTGAGAGCCATGACTTGTTCATCTTGGTTCTTTTAGAAACACAGCGAGGGGACTCCAACCACAGTCTCCCTCGTTGCCACTCACTGGGCCACACACACCCCACTTGACTGGCATCGGTTGAGCCCCCTTTTGAAAAAGAAAAAGATGCTTTGCATGAAGCACTCTCAAAAATACGCGTGCCTTTCCCGTCCCCTGGCTGACCCCGGGGAAGAAAAGTCCTCTGAGAGCCATGACTTGTTCATCTTGGTTCTTTTAGAAACACAGCGAGGGGACTCCAACCACAGTCTCCCTCGTTGCCACTCACTGGGCCACACACACCCCACTTGACTGGCATCGGTTGAGCCCCCTTTTGAAAAAGAAAAAGATGCTTTGCATGAAGCACTCTCAAAAATACGCGTGCCTTTCCCGTCCCCTGGCTGACCCCGGGGAAGAAAAGTCCTCTGAGAGCCATGTCCACATTGTCAGTGGACAGACACGTGTGCTTATCTGCCAGCAGACCCACAGCAGCACTGAAGACAGGTTCCGAGAGAACGCTGGCTGCAGGACACGACAAGATCCCCAAGACGTACGTGGCGAGCTCAGGCAATTTATCAAGATTGGAAGCCAAGAATGAGCAGGGCTCAAGTTGCACAATAATGGCATGTTTCCTTGCATATACTCATATCTGTGTGTCCTCCTCTTTTTCCTTGTCCAGCTCTTTTGTTTTCGCATGAGTATATGTCCTTGTCACTTTCCCATGTGTTGTGAGTTGTTTGTGACCTTTTGGACACCTTTGAGGGTGTTTTCTAGGTGTTTTTCTGTGTTTGTGATTGCCTGCCATTGTTTCCTATGCAGTTCGAGTTCGGTTCGTCGAACGTTCGACGAACCGAACTCGAATGGGAGGTCCGTTCGGCGAACCAACCTCGAGCCGAACCGCGACCGGTTCGCTCATCTCTAGGTCTCACCCTAGTGTGGAAAAAAGGGGAGTTTGTGGAGGGGTTAGCAGCATCAGTATTAGTGTGGGGGGCATTTAGAAGGAAATGCCTTTTGAGGGTTAATTTTCTGATGTAATTCTGCACATCCATGAAAACATCAAAGTCTTTCGACTTATAAGAAGGGCAAAAAGAGAGGCCTTTACATAATACTGAAGTTTCCCATTTGTCAAGGTTATATTTGGAAAGATTAAAAATGTTACTAGTGTCTTTCTCTGATTTAAATCCTAAAAAAGTCTGATTTCATTTTTGTTGGAGCCGGCGTCCTGCTCGGACTCCTCTAAAACGTTTTTTCTTTTTTTCGTGATTGATTTGGGAATTAGAAAATCTGTGATCAGGCTCTCTTTGTTGGCCCTGGCTGGGGGCAAAAAAGGAACCAAAGGGGTAGTTTTACGGGTGTTATCGATCGTGATACATTTACTGCTCGAGGGGTTATTCATAGGGGAGGTGTCAGTAGTCTGTGGAACAGGTGAAACTTGCACCTCTGGTGAAAGGATGACATCCTCATGTGTGGATAAATTTAATAAATCGATAAAATCATTATCATGGGTAACATCAGCATAATCCTTTAGAATGTTCGGACTTTGTAATTCAAAAAGGTCCCTCTCTTTTCTAATTTTCTCTATCTGCAGTCTGATTTTTGCTAGATGTTCTCGTGTCTCATTTGAATCCCTTAGTTCAGGTTTCAAAAGAGGAACATCAGTGATCGTTTTATTTGTAGATAAAGGTGAGCAAGTTATGTTGGGAAGACATGGAGCACTGGCTTGTGCAAAAACTTCATCTGTCAAATGGTCAATTGTATCAGGTATTTTTTTATATGTCTTTTTAGAGGTGGATGGTAGAATATTAGAACAGGGGATGATTGCTGTATTTGGGGAACTAGGTTCTTTTTGGGGATGAGATTTGGAAGATTTATGATATTTGCTATTAACATAACTCTTCCCTTTGGTTGAGCTATGTCTCCTTATATTTAGTTTATTGGATGGGTTAGAAGACACCTCCATGCATATAGGAGTTTTTGTAGTGTGATCTTGCCTATCCCTCTGGATTTTTTTAGATTTCCTTATGATGGTATCATGTTCCATTTGGGATAGGCGGGTATTTATTCCAGAATTTAAGAATTTATATTCTGGGTGTGAAGTATAACAAGCTAAATCTTTACATAGTGCTGAAATTTTGTCAATGGATGCCGTTGCAATACTAGTTCGTTTTTTGTGTAGGCAAAGAAGCATACCTTGCATGCAGTCCATCAGTAGATTGTCCCATTCAGCTGTGAAGGAAAGGTCCTGTGGAAACGGAGAAATGTGCTGAATCCTTAAACCTCTTGGGCAAAGTCTTTCCTCCATATAAATGGAGAGGAATCTCGCATCGAGGCTGAAATGTAATTCTTCTTTTAAAACATCCTCCAAACAATGAAATAATTGCCTCATGTTTGCTGAGTCTTCCTCAGTGAAAGGCAGGGGAGGAATCGAGATACAATCCTGTTCCTCCTGTAAACCAACTGTACACTGGATAAGTCTCCCTCTTGACGATAAACGGTTATCAAAGTAGTCCATGTTGGTAGTGAAGAAAATAACCCCCTGCAGCTAGTTTCCACAAAAGATCTTGGTCGAACCAAAGAACCAGGGTAGAGATCAAACAGCGCTGTGGAAAAAGAAAAGCGCAGATAGGGTCTTATCTGGTATACAGATGGGTATTAAAAGTAAGACAGGTACTCACTTTTTTGAGTTGTGACAGGCACAACTCCTTTGAAGGCATTCAGCAAAATAATTGCAGAGAGTGGTCAGCCGCAGCCCCGATGATTGCAGTCAAAAACACAGGGTAGATAGAGAAGTCGGGTTAGATGCTGCGCTAGAAACCACAAATCCAGGAGATGTGATGAATTCTTTCCTTTATTAACACAGGTCAACGCGTTTCAAAGGCATCTCCGCCTCATGGGGCTTTTTGAGACCCTCCATATATATGATGGGGATTATATTAATAACGTAGTCGTCTATCATAGTATCATAGTATCATAGTATCATAGTTTTTAAGGTTGAAGGGAGACTCTAAGTCCATCTAGTTCAACCCGTAGCCTAACATGTTGATCCAGAGGAAGGCAAAAAAACCCCAATGTGGCAAACAAGTTCCAATGGGGAAAAAATTTCCTTCCTGACTCCACATCCGGCAATCAGACTAGTTCCCTGGAGCAATACCCTGTCATAAAATCTAATATACATAACTGGTAATATTAAATTTTTCAAGAAAGGCGTCCAGGCTCTGCTTAAATGTTAGTAGTGAATCACTCATTACAACATCATGCGGCAGAGAGTTCCACAGTCTCACTGCTCGTACAGTAAAGAATCCTCGTCTGTGATTATGATTAAATCTTCTTTCCTCAAGACGTAGCGGATGCCCCCGTGTTCCAGTCGCAGGCCTAGGTGTAAAAAGATCTTTGGAAAGGTCTCTGTACTGTCCCCTCATATATTTATACATTGTGATTAGATCCCCCCTAAGCCTTCGTTTTTCCAAACTAAATAACCCCAAGTTTAATAACCTGTCTTGGTATTGCAGCCCACCCATTCCTCTAATAATCTTGGTGGCTCTTCTCTGCACCCTCTCCAGTTCAGCTATGTCCTTCTTATATATCGGTGACCAGAATTGTACACAGTATTCTAAGTGCGGTCGCACTAGTGACTTGTACAGAGGTAGAACTATATTTTTTTCATGAACACTTATACCTCTTTTAATACATCCCATTATTTTATTAGCCCTGGCAGCAGCTGCCTGACACTGGCCACTAAAGTGAAGTTTACCATCCACCCATACACCCAAGTCTTTTTCTGTGTCTGTTTTACCCAGTGTTCTACAATTAAGTACATAATCATAAATGTTATTTCCTCTACCCAAGTGCATGACCTTACATTTATCTACATTAAACTTCAATTGCCACTTCTCAGCCCAATCCTCCAATTTACATAAATCTCCCTGTAATATAAAATTATCCTCCTCTGTATTGATTACCCTGCAGAGTTTAGTATCATCTGCAAATATTGAAATTCTACTCCGCATGCCCCCAACAAGGTCATTTATAAATATGTTGAAAAGAAGCGGGCCCAATACTGACCCCTGTGGTACCCCACTATGAACTGAGACCCAGTCCGAGTACGTACCATTAATAACCACCCTTTGTTTCCTATCACTGAGCCAGTTTTTAACCCAGTTACACATATTTTCCCCTATCCCCATTATTCTCATTTTATGTACCAACCTTTTGTGTGGCACCGTATCAAAAGCTTTTGAAAAGTCCATATACACAACATCCACTGCATTTCCCTGGTCCAGGCTTGAACTTACCTCTTCATAGAAGCTGATCAAATTAGTTTGACAGGATCGATCCCTCATAAACCCATGTTGATACTTTGTCATAAGGATATTTTTCTTGAGATACTCCAGTATAGCATCTCTCAAGAAACCCTCAAGGATTTTACCAACCGTAGAGGTTAAACTTACCGGCCTATAATTTCCCGGCTCAGTTTTTGTCCCCTTTTTGAATATTGGCACCACATTTGCTATGCGCCAGTCCTGCGGTACCGACCCTGTTATTAAAAAGATTTATAGATGACATGTTCTTTATTTGGGACAATGAGCACAATAATGTTGATTTTTTTCTTAGTTCACTCAAAAATAATTCTTGGGGACTAGATTTCACACCAACTATCCATGAAAAAACCATACATTTCCTGGATCTAAATATTTACCATCATGACAGTAAAATAATTACAAAGACTTTTTTCAAACAAGTTGATTCCAATAGCTATATCAATTTTAATAGTGAACATTATAGTAAGTGGCTACAAAATATTCCCATCAACCAGTACAAAAGAATTAGGAGGAATTGTACTACAGATGAAGATTTTAAAATCCAAGTAGATATTTTAAAAGACCGTTTCCTAGAGAAAAAAATATCCTAGGAAGCTCCTAAAAGGAGCATATAAAGCCACTAGAACCTTAGAGCAAAAAGGATCTGCTTGTTTCTAAAAAATCTGTCCAGTCAGCAAATAAGGCAGATAGTACGGATCATACGGATAATATTTTTACCCTCAATTTTATCACCACTTTTAGCAGCGATAACTGCAGAATCAGAAATATTTTTGCAAAACATTGGAATGTGCTTTTAAATGACTCTGTTTTGAAAAACATTTTACCGTCCCAGCCTGGTATTACTTTCAGGAGAGCCCCGACCATAAAGAATATTTTAGCCCCCAGTAGGCTAAAAAGTACACAGATTTTTAGGACCAAAACTCCAGTGACAGGGTCTTTTAAATGTTACACCAGAAATTGTTTGTGCTGCAAAAGTATTTGCCACAATAGGACGTCTTTTTGTTCTTTTGGGGGGTCTGAAAATTTTCCCATCAAAGACCATTTGACATGCCAGACAGATCACGTCATTTACCTAATAGACTGTGTATGCGGCAAACAATACGTAGGGAGGACGAGTCAAGCACTTCACAATAGACTGAATTCACATAGATTTAATGTAAAGACCGGTTATATGCTGCATGGTTTGTCGAGACACTGTGCTTTATTTCACAATAAGTCAATATCCTTTAGAATTACTCCTATAGAGCTCATTTCACCTAACATACCCAATAGACTTGAACTCCTGAGCAAGAAGGAAACGTTTTGGATTCACAAGCTCGGCACTCTGAAACCCCATGGTCTAAATGAATTAACTGATCTTTTTTACTGAGATGTCATTCATTAATTTTTATTGTTTTTAGAGGCATTGTTTTTTACATTTTATCCTATTGTATTTCTATATAAATCCGTTTATCATTACATTTTTCCTATTTTTATATATTTTTATAAAGCTAATTGTCTTTTATTAAATGTCGTTTAAATATCATTATATATTCCCTAAAAAGTCTTCATTTTCATAGAATATACACATATGGGTAAATGTATATGTATATATGGATATAGATATTATATATCTATGTATTCGAGGACCCATTTCATCATATGTCATCAGTTTCTCCATATCATTACCAAATTCGATCATATGTCAGCAGTTTTTTTACACTATTCTCAAAGAAAGTTTTTTTATTTTTATATATCGACATTTTAATTCTCATATGTTGTTTTTTATATATTTGTTTGTATCAGCATAAACATGTGTGGATTTTATATTACCTTACATACATTTTTTTCTTTTAATATCATATGGGTGACTATGTGGTTGTTCACATAGAGCTGTAAACATGTATGTAAGTTTTTTTAGGGCTTTCTATAACGCATCTCATGTAATTGATTTTGTCATGTTTTGTTATGACTTTTTACAACACAAAATTTTTTCTCTACAAATCTGCAGATATCTATTCTCCCTCTTTTCATTAGGATATGGGTATACGAGATATTATATCTAATCCTTTTCTCCTTACTATCAGAACTTGCATTATCATTTTTTCTATATGTCTACCACTGAATATCCCCTTTTATATTTTCATCTATAGATCCCCTTTTCTCTTGAAATCCTTTTTTCGGCACTGCATAACTGTTTTCTACACTTCTCTTGGATAGTTTTCAAGCGCTTGCGCTCTGATCTTTTTTCCCACGCTCTGAACCCATTTCACCCCTGGGAGCGGGTTCTTCTGAACAGCGAAGTTCTCGCTTGTCATCTTTTTAAGCGCATGCGCTTAGTTTCTTTCCCACGCTCTGAACTTATTTCACCCCTGTGAGCGGGTTCCCTTGTATAGCGAAGTATGCTCGTATTTGCACAAGTACACATTCTTGCACAACTTCAACCTCTTTGACTTACTGTCACTAATATAGTAATGTTCCCAAACAGAGTTAAATATGGCTCTTTTTGCCCCGAAATATGCAAAGTCTTTTTTCTCAGAATAATTAAACATTTTATAGGACACATTTATTGTTTCACAAGACATCATTATTTTTATTGAATTTCATTAAATTAATTCCTTTTTTGCCTTCTATACTTCACTGTAAAAATAAAATGAAATATTTTCTGCACATCTTCACTTTATTCATATTAACACTATGAGGCTATAATCCTCTTTATATGTCCTAGGAATTTCATTAAGCCCTTAACCGGTTACACCCCACACAATTTTTTTCTTTTCCCCTTTTTTTTCTCTCTTCTTTTTTCTTCTTTTTTTCTGTCTGTTCCACGTGGCGATTAGTCACTGGATTGCTGACGTCATTGTTGAAACTCGGCTACTCCTTCCACTGTTATATATGTATTACGTGGCAGTGGCATATGTTATTCTGTTTCTTTCTTTGTCCTGATGAAGAAGGCGGAGATGCCTTTGAAACGCGTTGACCTGTGTTAATAAAGGAAAGAATTCATCACATCTCCTGGATTTGTGGTTTCTAGCGCAGCATCTAACCCGACTTCTCTATCTACCCTGTGTTTTTGACTGCAATCATCGGGGCTGCGGCTGACCACTCTCTGCAATTATTTTGCTGAATGCCTTCAAAGGAGTTGTGCCTGTCACAACTCAAAAAAGTGAGTACCTGTCTTACTTTTAATACCCATCTGTATACCAGATAAGACCCTATCTGCGCTTTTCTTTTTCCACAGCGCTGTTTGATGTGTGGCTGAAGACAGCGGTATCATCCAAGTAGGCACAAGCAAAGTCACCACATCCCCGGAGGATCTGGTCCACCATTCTCTGGAAGGTGGCCGGGGCATTTTTCATTCCAAAAGGCATGCTTAGAAATTCATACAGACCAAAGGGGGTTATAAAAGCGGACCGTTCTCTCCCTTCCTCCATTAGAGGGAACTGCCAGTATCCCTTACTGAGATCCAAGGTAGTGACATATCGGGACCCAGCCAGTCGGTCTAGAAGTTCGTCAATACGAGGCATTGGGTAAGGATCGCTGACGGTATGGTCGTTTAGTCGCCGATAGTCCACACAAAATCGAGTACTCCCATCCTTCTTGGGTACTAACACCACAGGGGACCCCCAAGGGCTATGAAAGGCCTGGATTACCCCAAGCTGTAACATCTCCAGTTCATGCTGCATGGTGTTTCGAACTGATTCAGGTACCCGGTAAGGAGCCTGTTGTATGGGACGGATGCCCTGAGTGTCCACATGATGTTGGGTGACGGTGGTTCGACCTGGTTGGGATGAGAAAGCAGCCTGTCTCTGTTGATGCACTTCCAGCATCTGTATTTTCTGTAAGGAATCCTGTAAGGGGAACCTGTTCCACAGTGGATGGGGCTCTCGCTGCTTCCACGAGATCAGGTAGAGAGTCCTCATCCTCTTGACCATCTTCTGAAGCCAACCGACAGCTTGCTATCGTTGGAATGTTCCGGTCATGGTACTCCTTAATCATATTCACATGGGCAGTCTTTTGCCTTAGCCCCAGATCATCTAAAGCAATAAGGTAATTGTTATCATTCAGTTTTCTGAGAACCCGGAAGGGACCCTCCCATGTGGTCTGCAGTTTCTTCTGCCGATGGTGAACAATCATTAAGACTTGTTGTCCTTCTACAAACTCCCGATAGCGTGCTTTACGGTCATACCATGTCTTCTGTCTGGTTTGAGCCATACGCAAATGACTCTGGGCAAAACTAGCAAGTTGGGCCAGGGTTTCTCGCAGCTTTAGGACATAAGGGACAACAGGGGCTCCTGTATCTTCAACTTGCCCCTCCCAGTATTCCTTGAGCAGGGTTAAGGATCCTCGGACCTTTCTTCCATAGAGTAGGTCAAAGGGGGAGAACCCAGTGGACTCCTGGGGAACTTCCCGATAGGCAAACAAGAGATGGGGTAGGTACTTCTCCCAGTCTGAATCTCGGTCCGTGAAGGCCCTCAGCATATTCTTCAGCGTGCCATTGAATTGTTCACAAAGTCCATTTGTTTGGGGATGATACAGGGTCGTTCGGATCGCTCGTACTCCACAGGTGCGCCACAGACACTGGACCAACTCTGACATGAACTGGGAGCCTTGGTCCGACAAGATCTCACTGGGGAATCCTACTCTGGTAAAAATAATAACCAAGACCTCGGCCACCTTGGCTGCAGAAATACTTGACAAGGCCACGGCTTCTGGATATCGGGTGGCATAGTCCACAACAGTGAGAATGTACTGCTTTCCAGATTTACTTGGTTTAGCCAGAGGTCCAATGATATCAACAGCTACTCTTTGAAAGGGTTCTTCTATTATAGGGAGCGGTTGCTGGGGTGCCTTTGGGTGATCTCCGGGTCGCCCTCTACGCTGACATATGTCACAAGTTCGGCAGAAATGCGCCACTGCTTGGGAAATCCCCGGCCAATAAAAAGTTTGAGTCAATCGTCTCTCGGTGCGGGTTTTGCCTTGATGGCCAGCAGTTGGAATGTCATGAGCCAGGTATAATAGGGGAATTCTGTACTTCTGAAGAACAATCAGCTGTTTGCTATAGTCCAGGGCTTATCTAGGGAGTTGGAATTGGCAACCCGATTCAGAAGTCCATTTTCTCTGATAATTCTTTCTCCGTTCTCCCCTAGCTGCCCTATTTCAGCTCTAGCTCTAAAACTAGCAAGGGTGGGGTCAGTCTCTACTTCTTGTCTAAACTGAACTTTATCCCAAGTAACATTCATATTATCCCCACAAGAAGAATCACTCACCGGCTGTAATGGCAGTTCTGGTGGCCTCATTTCCATGGATGGGTTGTACACGTCCACATGGGCTGCTCTCTTGGCTTGACTTCTGGTTACCGCACCGACAAAGGGGCAATGAAGATTCCCCACATCATTTCCTAGAAGAACATCTGCAGGGAGGCCGCTCATCACACCGACCACACATTGTTTGGCCCCAAAGCCATAATCCAGGGTCACACTCGCTCTTGGAATATATCTCTGGGTACCTCCTGCCAGTTCAATGGCAATTCCTGGTCCCTTTTGAATTGCTTCTGGTGGAATTACTCGGGGATCGGCTATGGTGAGGAAAGGCCCAGTGTCACGGAAGCCAACAACTTTTTGGCCATCCAGCACGACCTCCTGTAGATGTTTGTGCTGAAGATCAGAAGAACAGGTGGCTGGAGCTCGCACCCCATAGGCTATGTGCCCACGCTGCGGCTTTACCGCGGATTTTGCCGCGGATTTACAGCGGATTTTCCGAAAATCTGCAGCAGCGGCACTTCCAAGCCATTTCAATGGCATTTTGGAAATGCTGTGTCCATGCTGCGGATTTTTCCGCTTCGGATTTGCTGCGGATTTTGATCCGAAAAAATCTGCAGCATGTCAATTATTGTTGTGGATTTTGGTGCGGATTTTGGGTATAGAATGGGGGAAAAAAAAAATAAAAAATCCGCATCAAAATCCGCAGCAAATTCGCGGTAAATCCGCGGCAAAAATAAGGTGCGGATTTGCCGCGAAAGTCGCGGATTTTCATGCAGAAAAATCCGCAGGTACATTCTACCGTGGACACATAGCCATAGACTCCGGGTAGGGGAGCCAGGATATCGGAGTCACTTGGCAAGTCATCAGGCTCAGAATCCAGCTCTTCTCCTGGTGAAGGTGTCTGTAGATAATGAACAGGCAAAGGCGGTCTGTAGCTGTTCTGCCTCCGAACACCTGGACATTGGAATTGCATGTGCCCAGGCTGCCCACATCCATAACATCTGCGCTCTGGGATTCTTCCTCCACGTCGTATTCCCAAAGGTGGAGCAGGAGTAATGCGAGACACAGTGACACAAAGGTCCCCATGAGTTGACGATCTAGGGCGATGGTGAACATTGGGGCCAGAAAGACCAGGGGCCGCTAGCGTTGGGGGGACTGGTGTTTTTTTTTTCGCTGAGTAGTAGTTTTTTCCACTGAGGCTTGATGGTGAGAGCCTCATCAGCTAGAGCTGCAGCTTCCTCCACAGTGGCTGGTCTCCTTTCACGCACCCATTCCCGGATCTCAGCGGTGCACTTGAAGTAAAACTGCTCTTTTAGGAGGACCTGGAGGACAGTCTCCAAGGTTAAGGCCTCCTCTGCCTCCAGCCAACGATGTCACAGATGTTTGAGTTTGTGGGCATACATCTTGAAAGACACTTCCTCATCACATGCTAAAGTACGGAACCGAGTCCTGTAAGTGTCTGGCGTTACAGCATAATGTTCTAGAATAGTCTGTTTAATTTCCGCATACTCACAGTTCCACCGAGGGTCCATAGCTCTATAGGCAGTGGCAGCGCCACCCTCTAAGAGTCCAACCAGATGCCGGACGCGCTCCCTTTCTGTGACTTCCATTAATCAACACTGATGCTCAGTCCTGGAAGAAGCCCTCAATGTCGCCAGCAGCCTCATTAAACTGCTTGAAGTCTTTGCGGGACACTCTGGGAAGTTCCCTCATGGTGGGTGCTGGGGTTACAGTCTGGAACCTCTAGCGGCTTCCACAGCGAGCTGCTTATCCAGCAATGCCATCTCCTCCATCCTGCGCTCCTTCTCTTTAGCTCCACGCATGACCTCCATCTTATATTCTATGGTGGTCTCCTCTCCCAGCAAGGCCATATCCTCCTCGTACCACACAACCCACTGACTTTTTTGGGTATTTACCTCCGGCTGCCGTCTTTCTTTCGTTTGCTGGGAGGATCCTTCCTCGGCGTCATTTTGCGAGCAAACTCCTTCCCACGCCTCAATCAGCTGCTCCTTGGAGAGTCCCTTGTAGCTGACTCCCAGTTCACGGGCCTTTGTTTGTAGGTTCACCGCAGTCCAGTTCTTGTACTCTGAGGTTCTGGTTCCAGCTGTTGATGGGCCGTTGTCCTCCATTCCTTCTGCTCTGATCCCACCGCTGCCAACCAGTTTGTGACAGGGTGTACAGCAGAGCAAGGAGAGACAACAGGCCGAGGATGATCCAACAGGTTTACTAACAGGAATACAGGAACAACACATGACAAGTCCAAATAAAACAGATTCGGGGGCACCTCCCGATAATCCAAAGTGCCAGATCACAACGTAATAGTCCTTTTCAGAGTCCCAGAAATCCCACACATTCCACTGGACGGCGAGATCTGTCCGCAGAATCAGATCTCGCTCCCTTCCTCTTCAAAGCTCAGCTCCCAACTGCACTTAGAAACAGGAGTGTATTGTCTGAGCTCGTGGGCCTGCCCCTCAAGGGTAGGGGTCTATGCAATGGTTGGGCCCACTAGAAGATTCTAGAAGGTTGGCTCCGAGATGTCTACAGGTTTGTGTAGTTGGCGTTATCCACTGCTTACGAAACAATGGGAAGTTCCCCTGGCTGTGTGGACAAGAGATAATTGCATTATGGGCCCAGAGACACAGGAGATGGGGGGAAGGTATGGTTACTTACATCCCAAGACATTTCAAAGTGTTCAGTAAGTACAACCAAAGGAAAGTTACATCACATCCTGACATAGTATTACAGCAAATTCAGTGAGAAGGTAAAATACATCACATGGCATCTTATACAAAAAATATGGGATGGAGAAAAGCACATACATCATGACACATGCGTAAAAGAATTCACACCAGACACAGTCTGATATGAAATCTCTTCTTGGTCACAGTAAAGATGGCACCGAATAGACAGAGGAGAAGCATGCGTCCTCTTGATATAGGCTAGGGGCGTACACAAGTTCAGATATGCACATTTAGTGGGACAGTTCATGAGCTAGCCAATGGGGAGATCCGTATTGCTGTTGATGGGCGGGTCTGACTTCAGTGGATGAAACCATGGTGATGGGAGGGACGTCATCTGGTGGATCCATGCTGATGGTTTGGTCTGTGATGTTATCTGATCTGTGGGTTGGTCTTCTAGCTTGACCAGGGGTCTTCCCTTATATGGTATCTTCTTTCATCTGAACATTTCTTGCATTTCAAGTAAGGTGTGGAGAACAGGAAATGGCAGCCATCTTTATATCTGTTTCATGTATATGATCTGAAACCTGAATTATGTAAGGCAAATCGACATATTTCCCACAATCCCTTGTCAAGAAGTTAATTAAATATTTCATCTTATGGCTCTACTCAACAGTAGCTTCCCATGTTATTCATCTAGACCTTGTAGTCCTGCCAATTTTGCCATTTAAGGTACGCCCCCTTGAGGTTTTCACACTTGGCTAGTCATATAGCATCTTTTCATGTATTGATGATTGTACCATTCACTCCATAGATGGTCTTGGACCTCATCTCCACCACATTTCACAATAGATAAGGTGTGATATCGAACATTTGACATTAGATCAAATACCGCCACAGGTATGCCCAAAAAAAACCCACTTTTCCTCTTTCTCCATATATTTTTTTCTCCAACATACTGACATATATTGATATTACTTTATATCTCATCATTATAGTGATATGTGGACGCTAGAATTACTGTACTTACCTGATCCGCTTTGAGTGCTAATTTGAAAGTCATTCTTGCTATACATAGGTACGTCGTAATCTTCTGCTCTATTGTATAACATGTTTTGTATCATACTGGACACCATATATATGGGAGATTTTTTACTTATATTCCAATGGAAAGCTTATTATACATGTTGATATTATCCTGTTAACAGGATTTTTATGATTATAATATAGGTTTCCTTTCCTGTAACCATTCATGTAGATTACATTGAAACTGACATTGTACTTTTTGTTGTTTTTTATTTTTTTCTTTCTATATAAAAACTAGTCCTTGAAGAAAACCCCCACAGGGTTGAAACTTTGGACAGCATATGAACACACAAAAAATAAAAAAAAAAAAACATTTTCAGCAATTTTTCATGTTTTCACTAGTGTGCCGGAGTACATTTATATAGGATCTGTCATTTTTCTCCAGAGCACCTAATTAACTTAGGTGGTTGAGCCAGGTCTATTCTACAGAGTACATCTCAGGAGGGACAGGGGGCGTATACATCACAGGAGGGGCATATACATCACAGGAGATGCTGGGGCATGGACAGCACTGACGGCGGCACTTAGTGGCAGCAGGGAGAGCACTTGGTGGCAGCACGGAGAGTGCTTGGTGGCAGCACGGAGAGCGCTTGGTGGCAGCACGGAGAGCGCTTGGTGGCAGCATGGAGAGCACTAGGTGGCAGCACGGAGAGCGCTAGGAGGTAGCACAGAGAGCACTAGGTGGCACAATGGACACCGCTAGGAGGCAGCACGGAGAGCGCTAGGTAGCAGCACGGAGAGCACTAGGAGGCAGCACGGAGAGCACTAGGTGACACAAGGGACACCGCTAGGTGGCAGCATGGAGAGCACTAGGTAGCAGCACGGAGGGCGCTAGGCGGCAACACGGAGATCGCTAGGAGGCAGCACGGATTGCGCTAGGAGGCAGCACGGATTGCGCTAGGAGGCAGCATGGAGAGCGCTAGCAGGGAGCGCTAAGTGGCAGCACGGAGAGCGCTAGGTGGCAGCACGGAGAGCACTACGTGACAGCACTAGGAGGCAGCACGGGTTACACAGCACTGAGTGGGTACACAGCACTTGGGCATATACACAGTACTAGGGGATACACAGCACTGGACAGGGGGTAGCGATGGGTTGCGGCCTCACAGTATTGGGGGGAGGAGGAGTCACACAGCACAGGTCCAGGAGCAGGAGGCATGTACAGCAGGGAGGCCGGTCAATCTGCTGCACCTCTTCTTTTGTGCCAGGAGTGCAGTGCGCTGCTTACCCCGCCTACAAGGTAAGCCCTAAGCACGCTAGCACAGGCCAGGGTTGAGCCTACAATGTACGGGATGCAGTCAGGTCCCGGAAAGAGCCCGTACATTCTAACGTCTTCAGTAAGTCTGTTACAATGTACGGGCTGCAATCAGGATCTGGAAGAAGCCTGTACATTCTAGCATCTACCCAGCATGCATGCACTTCCTCGCATCATGCACTGGGATTTAAAGGCCCGGCAGCCGGCAAATGCGCGGCTGCCGCTTGAGCACTGCGGTTCCCAGGTATGTGCCCGGGGGCTGCAGAAAAAGTCATCGGGCCAGAGGTTCCCCACCCCTGCTTTAAAGTATCTGCCAGGTCTAGGTCTAATTTAACTCATTAAAGGGATGGTGTCTCGTTTTTTAATTTTTGTATTAATAATCGTGATTATGGAATCAATTATCATTAATACAAAATTAAATTGTTTGTTTAGTTTTTATTTAATTCTATTTTTACTGAAACACTGGAGGCTGCCATCTTGGATTTGCTGTGTGTATTACCTCAAATACGGCAGCCCTTGGGCATAAGGTCTGATAGTCGCCGTCCGACCCTATTCTCAAACACTGAGACTGCTCCCTGCTGTGACCTGAACATGCCCCCTGGGCTGTCCAGATCACAGCAGAGGGATGAGATCGGCGCCATCTTTGTGGAGACCACAGCGTATGCTGTGCGCTCACTTTCTCCTTGTCACCCGCTCTGTGTTCAGTGCTAGTTGAGCAGTGACACTAGGCTGACAGGAGGGTTAAACCTAGAATGTACGGGCTCCTTCCAGGTACTGACTGCAGCCCATACATTTTAGCGTCTTCAGTTAGTACCAGTGGCGTACCACCAATAGAGGCAGGCCATGCCACTGCTATGGGACCCGTGAGCTCTGTGGGGGGTGGTAGCGGCTGCCTGCGGTCATGGACGGCTTTACATATGTGCGACTGGCAGACAGCAGAGGGGGCGCCCAGGGAGCAGCAATTCACTTTCATTTTGCTGCTCCTCCGGTGAACAGCCTCCCGCAGGGAACACCCCCCTCCTCTGTGCCCTGTGTCTGGTCTCCTCCTCTCTGCATAGCCTCCAGCAGGGAACGCCCCCCCCTCCTCTGTGCCTTTTGTCTGGTCTCCCCTCGGTACAGCCTCCAGCAGGGAACACCCCCCTCCTCTGTGCCCTGTGTCTGGTGTCCTCCCTTCTGCACAGTCTACAGTAGAATCAGACAAATTAGCTAAAACTACGGAATACGAGTGCTTACAGGGCTCAGCTATAATAGGAGACACACACAATCTAGCCTCAAGAAAAGGAAGAAAAAAAAAAAAAAAAGTTTAAACTCATAAAATGCTAGCAGGAGGATTGCAATGTCTCACCCAGTAACAGGAGCCAGCGACAGTATGGAGCAGCAGAGTCAAGCAGTGGTATCCACCGCTATGAAGTGTCTGGAATATTGAAAGGCTCCAGACTTAAATGGCACTAGTAGCCAATGAAAAATGGGCCAGGGGCGGGGTTAAAAACGGCCAATCGCACAGGCTAATGGGGAAAGGCAGGCTGGCCAATTATAACCAGGGCATGTTGAGCTAATACTGTGAGGCTAATGTTACAAGGGCGGCATCACAGGAGGTAGAAGTGTCAGAATAGTGTGCCTGATATCATAGCAACCACGGAGCATGCTCAGTGGAAGGGAAAAGGAACTTAGACAAAAAAACATATTATGGTGCATGGTGTAGATTGACATAATGGAAAATCAGTAAAAAAGCAATATGGAAATGAAGCTCTGAAAGCTTGCTGCAGAAAAAAGGGGGTGTGAGAATCCAAAAAAAAGTACAAACGAGTGTGAGAATAGGGGTCTTTATTACAGAACGCAAAACAATAGAAAAATAAAAAAAATATGGAAATAAAAAATGAAAATTAAAAAATTAAATTAAAAAATAAAATTTGACAAACTATAAGCGGTGCTTCGCATTTCATATCTTCATTTCCATATTGCTTTTTTTTTACTGATTTTCCATAGTGTCATTCTACACCATGCACCATAATATGTTTTTTTGTCTAAGTTCCTTTTCCCTTCCACTGAGCATGCTTCGGGGTTGCTATGATATAAAGCAAATTATTCTGACACTTCTACCTCCTGTGATGCCGCCCTTGTAACATTAGCCTCACAGTATTAGCTCAACATGCCCTGGTTATAATTGGCCAGCCTTTCTGTCTTTCACCATTAGCCTGTGCGATTGGCCGTTTTTAATCCCGCCCCTGGGCCATTTTTTATTGGCTACTAGTGCCATTTAAGCCTGGAGCCTTTCAACATTTCAGACTCTGCAATAGCGGTGGATACCGCTGCTTGACACTGCTGCTCCATACTGTCACTGGCTCCTGTTACTGGGTGAGACATTGCAATCCTCCTGCTAGCATTTTTTTTTAGTTTAAACTTTTTTTTTTTTTTCTTTTCTTAAGGCTGGGCAGCACGGTGGCACAGTGGTTAGCACTGCATTCTTACAGCACTGGGGTTCTGGGTTCAAATCCCACCAAGTACACCACCTGCAAGAAGTTTGTATGTACTCCCCGTGTTTGCGTGTGTTTCCTTCAGGTTCTCCGGTTTCCTCCCACACTCCAAAAAACATACAAATACAAATAGATTGTGAGCTATAATGGGGACAGTATGTCCAATGTATGTAAAGCGCTGTGGAATCAATAACACTAAATAAATTAATAAATATATTATAAGGCTAGATTATGTGTGTCTCCTATTATAGCTGAGCCCTATTAGCACTCCTATTCCGTAGTTTTAGCTAACTTGTCTGATTCTGACATTTTACTAGCGCTTGCCTATTTTACAACCTAGTTAGTCCAGTTAGCAATTTTCCTTGTGAGACTGTGTGGTCTCTTTAGTTAGCATCCATCTTTTTAGTCTCTGGTCCAACCCATTGTTTCTATTGCATATTTTACTGGGTCTGAATTTGCAAGGCTTGTTAATCCTTTTCATACACATGGTCAGGGCCGGGCTGGCCATAGGGCAATTCTGGCAAATGCCAGAAGGGCTGGTCCCTGTAGCGGGCTGCTCACTCTACAATCACCGCCACTCTCCTCAGCAGTCTGCACGCCGGGCAACATTAATTTGCCTTGCGCACAGTAGCATCACTGAAAGCAGCAGGAGGCAGCGCGCTGTGCTGTGCCGCCCCGGCCCTGCTGTTTAGTGAGATCCCGTGCCCAGTGTACTGCTGAGGAAAGCACCGGTGACCGCAGCTCCCTCCTTCCTGTTCAAATGTGTTTGCGTCTCTCAGACGTAAATACATTTGATCAGTGACAGCGCCAGGCCTGCGGCTCCGGCGTGCAACAACGTGATGAGATCAGCACCTTGCTAACATCATCACACTGCTGCGGGCGCTGCTGAGACATTTCGGACAGTGGTAAGAGCTCCATGGAGGAGCCGAAGATGGAATGTGAACTCCCTATGGGTGATGGAGGAGGGGGATTAGGGCACATAACGGGGGAACATTTGGGAAAGGGACACAGCTTTGCGAGAGGTGGGGGCAGGGGGAGTACTTTATCCAGAGGGGCAGTGTGTGTGGGGGTATAATATTTCGGAGAGGGGCAGTGAGTGTGTGGGGGGAGATATTTTGTGAAGGAAGCACAGCAAGTCTTTATTTAGTAGCGCAGCATGGGAGATATTTATATTTTTGGGGCAGCATACTGATACTTTTATTTTTAAAGGCACTGTGTCAGGACGTGCTGCTGAAGAACAAAGAGTGAGGTCCTCAGAGACAAGCTGTGGGCATGAAATCTCATCATGGTGTCTGTACTACGTGGAGACAAAAGAGACGGGAACAACTCATTCATGTTCTAGTGGTTGCTCTGGTGCTGCATTCATGTGCTGATGGTGATTCTGGCACTGCATTCATGTTCTGGTGGTGGTTCTGGTGCTACATTCATGTGCTGATGGTGGTTCTGGTATGCATTCATATACTGATTGTGGCACTGGCGCTGTATTCATATGCGGATGGTGGCTCTGGTGCTGCTTTCATGTGCTGCTGATGGTTCTGGTGCAGCATACATGTACTGATGCTGGTTCTGAACATGACAATCCAAAACAAGTTTCATGGCTATGTCAAAAAAGCTTAAAAATATTCAAAACTTTGTTTTGAGATTATGAGGAGAATTTGGCAAGATTCTGCTCAGTTTCTGCTCCAAAAAGTGTAAATTAACATGTTTCCACATTTTTTAAGCAGAATGTTTCCAAATCCTCCTCAAATATTTGGTTCTAGTGATGTATTCATGTAAGTACCCTTTCCATGACGCTGACTGCTGACATCCTCTTGATGTCTGAAGCGTCCTTTTTGTTATAAAAAAATACAAACTGCTGTTGCGCCTAGAGTCTATAAACTCAAGCAACACCGGCAAGTTTTTTAAGTAGATGTTGAAAACCATGGCGTTTTTTTTTCCTGACCCATCTTCTGTGTAGTTTTACAGTCATTTCCTGGGTATTTTTTCTATGGTCTTGATCATCTTTGGCTTTTTTAGTGTTTTCCTATTGTTTTTGTCACATTTTTTTTTTACTGTGCTTTTAAGAAAAAGTGATCGTAAAACGCAATAAAAGACATCCGGGCATCTAATAATAATAATGGATTCAGATGGTCACTCATTGTGAGTATTTTTCATAGAAGTTTCCATTGTGGGAGCTGCCGCCAAAAATGTCATGGGACAATTCCCTAAGTGGCATGCACCCAAAATTAGCGTCAGTGACAACTACAGCTTCCCTGATCACCTATCTGTACAATAGGTCATCAATATTAGCTGAGGGGGATCTGATTTTGCATCCCTGCCCATCAGTTATATGATAAGGCCTTAGCATTACTGTATATGTAGAGCTCAGCATCCTCTTCTTTAACTGTGGGACCCAGTTCTATAGGGAAAATAGCGGCTTCACAAAGTCCGGCAACTTAAGAGCAATAAATAGGCCTGAGTTGTAATACTGGACGCAGCTGTGACTACATGTTATATGGTCGTGTTACACAATCTACAAGTGCACAAAGATATTACACATTCACCAAGTGACAAGGGGGCCTGTGCACCTCCAAATGCCAGGGCTGAATTTTAGTCCCAGTCCGGCCCTGCACATGGTAGTTTCTGATTTTGTCTTCCGATATTCCTCTTGATTTCAGGTGCATCTCTAGTTTTGACACAATCTTAAAATTGTTTACATTACCATTTTCTTACTGACTTTGGTCTTTTTGCATAAGGTGAGATATATTCTCGCCTGGGGGGTTCGCAGGCGCTCGGGTCCAGTGCTTCTTCGGTGGCTCGAGCACGGGGCCGGACCCAGGGACTCGAGCAGCGCCTCCACGCCCACGAGTGAAAAGAGGAGGTTTCTGGTGGGATGTCGGTTGTGACGCCACCCAAGGGTTGTGGTGATGGTGGGCACCACCGCTGCTGGTGACGGGGGAATCCCAGTAGCGATGGCGGGGAGCAGCTAAGGTGTTGACCCCTCCGTGGGAAGGGGCTGTTGATTCCAGGGCCCCGGTTGGGGAGTAGGGAGGAGGGATAGGTGCAGGTGCCGATGCGGGGAGGCAGCGTGGATGCGGGGGCAACGTTGCGGTGCCGGATGGCACTGGTGTACTCGCTCAGGTAGACAAGAACAGAGTCTCTGGTAAACCAAACGGCTGGATGGACGGGGCCCACAGTCGGCTGCAGTGTCTTCACTCTCCTCGGACGGGTTGATGGTGGCTGTCGTTCCCTGCACCTATGTGTAAGTGTTTGACTCCAATGGATTCCCACGGGTAGTCCGCTCCCCGGCTTGTACGTGTCGGGAGAGCCCGTTTTGCCGGCAGGCGCTGGCCCTTGGATCTCTGGCCATTGGCGGTGGCTCTTATCCGGACGGGTTGGGCTGTTGTCTTCTGACGGGACTTGGTTGGGAATGAACCCCTGAGGTCCAGACTGCAATCAGAGAATTCAGCCTTTACGGCGGCTTCCGAGCGTAGTCGGGGTCTGAGTACCCTGCCTTGGTGCTTGGCTTTAATCTGCTCCCCGTTTCGGTACCGGTGGGCCACCGCCCGACCCCGTTCCTATGGCTCCGAAAAACCTCCACCAACTCCTGCAGCTGGCCACCACCATCTGCCGACCTTGCTGATTGTGCCTGGGCTCCGACCCAGACACACACAGACTTTCCTCCTCTCACTACCACCTCTCCACTTCAACTCCTCAACTAGACTGCACTGGCTTTTCCCGCCTCCAGGCCTGTGAACTCCTCGGTGGATGGGGTCAACCGCCTGGCTTCACCCCACCTGGTGTGGATATCAGACCCTGGAGGGAGGCAACAAGGGTTTTGTTTGACTGGTGATCCTGACCGTGGGAGGGGGTGTGTGTATGTGATGTTATTCTGTGACCCCTGGGGTCCAGGGCGTCACACTGCTATTCACTGACATGGCACTATTTAATTACCCTATGCTTATCTTGTCCGGATAGCTTGCTTGCCTTTGCCAGCTGTGCTTCCTTACACACATCCTTTTTAATTACAGACACTGCTCTATACTGTGCTAATATACATTGCTGCATATATTTGTTCCAGTACGTACAATTTTGTGAGGTGTGATTCGGGGTCATTTATTTGATTTTCTTTATAGAAATAATTCTTTCATCAAAATATTTTTTCCTTTTTAATTTTTTTTCACATTGTTCTATTTATGCTCGTTCTCACTGACACAACGGGCTTAAGGTATAATATTTATGAACACTTTTGTCACACATCCTAGACATCCTGGTTTCTATCTTTACTTTGCTGGTTTCTGATTCTCGTTCTCTCCCTAACTTTATTTTCCCCCTTTTTTTTTTTTTTTATCTTTTCTGTTCTCCTTATTGACTTGTTTTTTGTATATTTTGTATATAATTTTCTATATATCCTGATTGTATGTTTGTCTGTTATTTATCATATAACAGAGAGTTGTAGAGCAGGGTATTTCCATGCCGCGCCAATGACTACCCGTCCGGAAGATTTGAAGATTAATGTAGCTTTATTTGTGCACTGGTCAACGCGTTTCAGGAGACCCAGCTCCCTTCCTCAGGACAGTCAGGCAAAGAACATTAAATCTGCAGTAGAGCAGATACTTTCTGCATTATATACCATAGCGATGACGTCATGATCCACCCCTTTTTAGAAAAAATCGGCGGGAATCTATACATTTGAGGCAACCCAATGATGTAGTATATTGTATTTACCAAGTTACAAATAAAAAATCTCATCATCACTTCTCTTATCCCAAGGATTTAAAAATAATGAATAATAAATAAAAAAAAATTTTGGTTAATAAAAAAGTGTGTGTGAAAGTGTTTGATAATGTACAACCACCAAAAAATAAGTGTCAGTCTATGAAATACCCGCATTTTGCTTTGAACACCGTATATATTGTCATGTGTTAACAAACCAAGGATGCCAGATTCCCTGTGAAGAGCGTGCAGCTGCTCGTGCCACTATTCATGGATATCAGAATGTGTCAGAAAAAAGAAGAAGAAGAAAGAACGGGGGAGTGATTCACCCTGAAGGAAAAAGGAGAAAACAAAAAACCACGTATAAGGAAAATAACATTCCGGGTCCCTTTAATAGTCTTGATAAAAAAGGTGGGGGGGTGAGGGGTGGTTTCACCCAAGGAAATACCGAGGAATTGAAAACCAGCAGTAGAAAAACGGGAAATTGAAATATATTATTAAACCCTTTTAAATCAAAAAAGGGGGGGAATTTATGTGTAAATACCCTTATCAAATATGGGTGCGAACTACTACCATAAGTGCATAGGAATTAGAACAGCAAGGTGTTTGTGACGCTGTATCAGCAAGGTGTGCTAATGTTTCAATGTGTACAGGTTGAACAAAAAATCATATACGATTTTATATGTTGTTTAGATAGTGTAAAAATTGTGAAATAAGGGAGCAAAAAAAATGAAAAATGTTTCTTTGTGTTATATCATTATCGTAACATGCCACAACTAAAAGGCCGTATTAATGTAAATTTACTAGAATGGACAGCGGGTT